>NW_023270377.1:24924892-25105343 GCF_011800145.1 Mirounga leonina
TACTTCAATTTTATCTCCCAAAACTTTTGTGTTCTCTGAAGGAATCTTTACTGTATTATTCTGTTCTAATATTACAGCTGCAAAATCTGTTCTTATCATTCTGAGAATATTAGTGGCAATCTTTTTTACTATTTTTTCCTAAGCATAGTCTTAATTTTTTTCCAATGTTCTATTTTTTCCCTCTACTTTTAATGTTAAAGGATTTCCACAAATATCCAGTAATCATTGGTTGCCTGTTTACATATAACACTGGGAATACCAACAATTGATGAGAAGGTCATGAGAAGAGCTTGCAATGTATACTTTGCTATAGGATGATTTGGCTGAGCCTTTTAGCTGAGGAATTTTAATGTCAAACTTAGGCTGGTTAGATGCCCCAGAAAAGAATCTTCAACTCTCTTGCTGAGAGGATATACTGTACCCTGTGTTTTGGAAGTTAAGGGGGAAGGGAGGGCTGGGGAATGTTAGCATCCAGCATATATACATCTATTTTAATCCTCAGTTTTCCCTCATACCTTTGCTCATACCTTTGTGTTGATGTTATCTGGACAAGCGAAGAGCTATTTTACTCTTTCCAGAAAATAAAGCTCCACTCTTTTTTTTATAGTAAGAGTGAGACAACATCCTAGTTTGGAGAACAGTGGATAATTACCTGTGTCATAAACAGATCTTTTTTTTTTTTTTTTTAATGTATTCCCCTCATTTCCACTTTTAGAAGTATCTGATATGGCAGCCCCCTCACTGAGAGATGAAGCTCATGTCCTCTCTCCTTGAATCTGAGTGGATTTGTCATTGAGTTGACCAATAGAGTATGAGAGAACTGAGGGCCATGTGATTTCCAAGTCTAGATCATAAAAGGCTTTGCAGCTTCCATTTTGCTGTCTAGAAATATTCACTCTTATAGTCCTGAATCATCATATAAAAAGTCCAACTTCCTTGAGACCACTGAAGAGGCCATCTGTAGACATTCTAGTCAGATATTCAACCTGAACCTGTCTTTGTCTAATCCAGCTCAGCCATTAGGCTGTGAGTGAAGAAGCCATCTTGAAAGCAGGTTCTCTAGCCCTGGTTGTTCCAACTTCCAGCCATTCAAGTCATCCCCATTTTTGTCCCAGACATCATGGAACAGAAACAGCCATCTTCACTGCACACTTTCTGAATTCTTCATTCACAGAATTTGTGAGCATAATAAAATGGTTATTGTTTCATACTACTAAGTTTTGGGGTAGTTGGCTATGCAGCAATAGATAACCTGCATGCCCAGGACTGCTGATTTATGAGCCACTGAGAATTCTGGTCCAGAACAGGTTGATTCTTGGAGTTCTTCACCACAGGCTTAGGATTCGGTTGGTTTAGGTCTGTTAAGTCCTTTGTCGCTAGTATAATTATGGTTTCCAAAGCCTCTTTTCTTGAGCTCCCAGTCTTTGTGGGTATAGGCTTTTAAAAATAAATCTCTTCACACTCACTGTAGAAGAGTGTCGAAAGGATGCATAGTAGGTACATACATCTCACCCAAGAGTTCATTATTTTTTTTATTTATAAATACCTAATCTGGCTCAGATATAGTCTACTTAATTGAACTGCACATGTAAAGCTTACCATGAGGTTTATTCTCTGTCCTATATGTGGGGTTGAGTGCATTTGGTGCCAAAGAAACTCCCTACATTCCTGGTAGGTGTTGTTGCTGATAATCCTGATACCCTATTTACTACTGTAGAAGGGCTTTCTTTATTTGAACTACATCTGATATTTAGAGATATATTATGCCTTATAAAATTATTTTAATTTTGAAATAATCCACTGAAAATGTATCAGATAATAATGTCATTGAGGTGTGTGTCCCCTTGTTTGTTCTTTCTTGCTAAGACGTTAAAACACCTCAAAAAGTGTATATATTGATTTCATTATAACTTTCTTTTAAGAGAATCTTAAAAGCAGTGTATAGATGCCACCATTTCATTTTCTGGAAACTTCCCTGAGACCTTTTTCTCTCAAGTAACACTTCAGCTTGGTAACCAAGTTCTACATCAGCTAAGCTTATTCATAAGGTTTACCCTGAAATTTTACTTCCTTCCTGCTGGTCAAATTACATCTTTTTAACAACACCTCATGTAAGATAGTCTTTTGATCCCATTTTTAAATCCAGCTCAAGATGTATTTCTTCTAAGAAATCTTATATGGTGGAATAAAGAGAGCTGTATTTGTCTCAGAAGAGCTAGGTCCATGGATTAGTTTCTCCTTTAAATCTTAGCTCATTTCCTCTGAGGAGTGGAATAATTTGTTATCATCTCTGAACTTTGGGATTATCATTACCCATCTATAAGTGGAAATAGTAAACCTTTCCTTAATGTGTGTGTGTATTTATATGTGTGTGTGATATATAGAGAGAGAATATACTGGAAAGGATAAGGCTGTTAAAAAACATTTGTACACAAGTGTAATGAATTATTTAGTTTTAAACCAAATGTGAGGTGACCAACAGTAAGTGTCTAGATCAGTATGCTATGTATATCTACCTCACATCTGGCTCCATTTCATATTTTCACATTTGTTTTACTTGCCTCAAAAAATTCATGTAAACATGTTTTATTTTATGTGTCCTTGCAAAAGTTTTGATTAAAGATAGATGTAAATTTTAAAATATATTAAATTACTTAAACATGGTTAGCCTACATATTTTGCTTTAAATTTTACTAATATTTATATTTCTAGACCCTCGCTAGATAGTGAATGCATTTTAATGTCTGTGTGTGTATAATGACATGTATTTATTATGTGGTCTCAGAAATATTCCTAAATACATCATATGTATATTATATTCCCAAATTAATTATGATCAATTTGAAGATAGAGAAATTGCATCATGTACTTTGTTTTGTCCTTCTTCCAAGTCTAACTGGTTTCAGATGGGCAATAAACAATTTCTAAATGCACACAAAATATATTTGGCAAAACATTTCCCAGCAAAATGCCAGGTAGGGAATTGCAGGTAGAGAAAACCCGTTCATCTTATACTTCCAACATGTGACTCAATCTGGTTTTGCCATTTTCAGTTATGCAGTTTCTCCAACGTTCTTACCAAAATATATTTTCTACTAAATACGTTCTAGTTTTATATACAAATATTTACTCTGGCCTCAAGTGAGTCACTGTCAACTGGTCTGTAGTTGGGTGAACATTTGCTTTTGATTCCAAAACAACATCCAACACAACTTCCTGACTCTGTCCATATTTTTTCCACTGCATGTGAAGCTGAGTATTGACATTGGTCTGTAAATTTAAACAAAATGGGAGCTGGCAGAAGTTTGCAAATCAACCACAAAATACTATAAAAAGGAAGAAGTGATCCTACTATCACAAAATATTTAACCTCTGGCCTTATCAGCCTAATGATGTAAATTACCTAGATAGCTCTAAAGTGGGCTGTGGTGAATAAGCCATTCATCCAAGTTAGATTTTACAAGGTGGAGATTTTCCTTGGAGCAAATTCATAGAGTTAAGAACTGACAAGAAATTCTTCCATAATCTTATTTATGAAGGAGAATAGAACTGCAGATCTAAATAATCACAGAAGCTTAATACATGATGCACATTAGTTCACTTTCTGGGTGGCCAGCCTTAAAAGTGGTTTCTTCTCCCAAAATGTGTTCAATTTTTCTTGCTCCAACTTTCAGAATGGAGAGGTTCAAAACAGAGGCTGTCTGAGAAAGCATCTCCAATTATTATGTATCTTGTGAACTTGTGAATGGCTTAATCTGCCTTTATTGTAGGAATGTAGTTTTGGTAATCACAGACTTTTTTTTTGGCAATAGGTGATACACAAATGCAAAGAAGTATAAACTGCATGGCATAGATTCATTGTTAGTGCCCTGCTACACCACTCATCTTCATAGTGCAAGCCTCTAGGCTTAAGTGGATTATAATACAATAATCTAATTCAATTAAAAGTGCATCTGGAGAACAATGTAAATTTACATTTAGTGTTCATAACCGGTTATGTAGCTTTTAATATTTCATATCATGTACTATTCATGACCCTCTTTGTACTCTACCTCTCAATATTTTCCTGTTTCTCATGCCAGTCATTCGATTTAAATTTTTAGCCAAATGTTTATTTCATGTGAGTAGCATTGAATGTGGAGAAAACAAACCACATACCTCTCTTACTACACAGATTACATTTAAGCTTTTTTCAGAACAATCCTTGTGTGAGATTAATATCTAGTTAGTGAAAAGTATGACTTTTTTCTATCAATATTTAACAGAAAAGAATTTGACTTTGCATTCTATTCCCCTATCATTAACACTCACTTTGATATTGTAGACGAAAGGATTTTGTATTCATTTTGTCGACAGAATGATTTGAGACCAAGGAGGAAATGCTGTTTGACAACCTCTGCATATTCTTCATTCTGGGGAGAAATGTATTCTGCTAGCTGTCCAATCAATTATGTAGACAAAATGAATTTCATCATAATTCTGTCAACAAAATGCTAACTTGGTTAAATTATTCTCTCCACAAAATGAATTAACTTAAAAATCCTTTTGTCCACAAAATAGATTTAAGCATTTAGTGGAGCCTTGTAAATACTATCGTCTGTTAGTTTAGTATGTGTAATGCAAATATGTGGATTGGCTTTGTCAGCATTTCTAGTTCTTTAGAGGTTATGGACCTGTGTGTTGTAGCTTCCTTTTTCATTGAAGGTCAAGTGGAGAGCAAAGTCAATTATCCAGAGAATAGCATATGGTAGATAAATGTAGCACTGTCCAAAACTACTATAAGTTAGATCCATTTGAACATTATGCATTTTTAGGAAGTATAATTTAACAAGCTTGCCAGTTAATTAAGTCTTTAATTAGGGTTTCAGATTCAACAAGTCATTTCAGGGATAATTCTTCGTAAAGAAAAGAGACTGATGGTTCAACTTCTTGACAAGTTACAGCTAAAGAAAATAAACTGTTAAACATATTACAATATATCATTTAAAAATTATTCTGTATCACCTTCTGTGATTTTGTTCTCCTCTTTGGACATATAAATATTTTAAAATAAATGCTTTGGTAAATGTATGAGATGTGGACAGCACAATGTATTTTTTTTTTTTTAAGATTTTATTTATTTTTTAGAGAGCGAGCGAGAGGGAAACAGCATGAGAGGGGAGAGGGTCAGAGGGAGAAGCAGGCTCCCCGCTGAGCCGGGAGCCCGATGTGGGACTCGATCCCAGGACCCTGGGATCATGACCTGAGCCGAAGGCAGACGCTTAACCATCTGAGCCACCCAGGCGCCCTGTATTTCTTTTAAATAAAAGAAATTATTAGTTGGCTTCAGCTTACATTACTTGATAGCAAGTTTTTTTTTTTTTAAAGATTTTATTAATTTGACAGAGAGAGCACAAGCAGAGGGAGAGAGAGGGAGAAGCAGGCTCCCTGCTGAGCAAGGAGCCCGATGTGGGACTCGATCCCAGGACCCTGGGATCATGATCCTGGTGGAAGGTAGCTGCTTAACCGACTGAGCCACCCAGGCGTCCCTGATAGCAAGTTTTGAAAAGCACTGTTCATCAATGTGATGTCCAAGAAAATATGACATTCATTTGTTTTAAAGCATTAACTTGTTCATGAAAATGTGGAATAGTAGTATAAGAGTAATATTTTTCCTTTTGATTACTGTATCTAACCAATCACGTAAAGTGACATGTTGCACCAAACCTAAATCCAATTAGAATACATAATTTTAAACTATTAAATATTGTCTTTGATTTCTATAAATATTTTATTGTATTTGGAAAGACAGTATTGTCTTGTCTTATTCCAGTAGTTGTCAAATTATTTAATTTGAAAGATGGTCATGTTTCATATTGCATCTCCATAAGATTCTACTTTTATTTGATTGAAATAGAATAAGCTAGACAGAAAAAAAGAGAGTTAATAGGAAAATTAATAAGATAGTTTCTTTTTTTAAAAGAAAGATTTATTTATTTATTTAAGAGAGAGCAAGTGTGAGAGAGAGACAGCACAAGCAGGAGAGGAGCAGAGGGAGAGGGAGAAGATTGCCTGAGCAGGGAGCCCGACACAGGGCTCGATTCCAGGACCCTGAGATCATGACTTGAGCCAAAAGTAGATGCTTAACCGACTGAGCCACCCAGGTGATAGTTTGTTGCACAAAATATTGTTCATGATTAAGAAGCGTAAGATTTAGGGGAGTTATAATTTGTGACAATATGAAAAAGAAGCAACTTTCCCAAACAATGCTTTCTTAAAATTAATAAAGTCATGCTGTTTTTAAAAGCAAAAAATGGTATGACAATTCTGTACCACTTAAAAATATAATGTTGTCAAGGTTTTAACTGTCGGAGTGAAATAATGGTGTAGGGACCAGCAGGGTTTTTTTCTGACTAACAGATATAAGTCATAGAGCCATTTAAACAGAAATATGAACTAAATTTTCCCACTGGGTGTAGAGTAGAAACAAAATGAAAGTCAGTAAGGGAGATTTTTTAAATATAGAACTCCATTGCTATATGCCTAACATGAGAACAGTGACTGACATTTAGATGATCAACAATATTTGTTGAATAATCAAATAAAGTATCATAAATTTTCCTTTGTTCAAAGTACACAAGATTTTATGTAGCTTAATCAAGATATATAATATTTTGCTTTCCCCTAAAAATGTTGATCTCTTGTCATAAATGACAGCAGTGTGTGAAGAAAAAGTAACATGGAAAAAAAAAATGTATTGCCAGACTTGTCTATTTTTGACAGAAGTGGCAAAATTCTCATTTACAGAAATAGAACCTAGCATTCTAATGTGATTTGCTCCTGTTTGGGTCATATGTGTGTATTATGAGTCAAGGTCTCCTTAGTTTTCAGTGATATCCTATTGTAATCTGTTTTGTATAGAAGACACACACTTTTTTAACTATTGGATTTAAGAGACTTCCAGAGAATACATAATCCAAGCCATACTACGAAGGATAACAAAGTTAACGGACATTGACAGAGAAAAATATGTAAGTGATTTGTAAAGCACAGACTATGACAATAGGCCAGTTGAGTCAAGTCTTCTGACACAGTTCATAAATTCTAGCAAGAAAGAATGACTAGCTAGAAGGTCATGGGCAAGGTCTAGATGTACATGGAATAGCATCGTCCTCAAACTTGAATACTTTGAAACACTGTAATTCGAAACTATTATTGTTATTCTCAAAATCTTTGCTAGAGAGACCATATTCTCTTTTATTATTTATAGCCACAAGTTAAGAATTAATGAACTGGGCACCTGGGTGGCTCAGTCGTTAAGCGTCTGCCTTCGGCTCAGGTCATGATCCCAGGGTCCTAGGATCAAGTCCCACATCGGGCTCCCTGCTTGGCGGGAAGCCTGCTTCTCCCTCTCCCACTCCCCCTGCTTGTGTTCCTGCTCTCGCTATCTCTCTCTCTGTCAAATAAATAAATAAAATCTTAAAAAAAAAAAAAAGAATTAATGAACTGTATAATACATATCTTCCTCAACTTACGATGGGGTTACATCCCTACTGAAATCATAGCTTAGCCTAGCCTGTCTTAAAGGTTCACAGAACAATTACATTAGCCTACAATCGGACAAAATTATCTAAAAGCCTGTCTTATAATAAAGTGCTGAATATCTCATGTACTTTATTGAATTCTGTACTGAAAGTGAAAAACATAATGGTTGTATGGGTACAGAATGGTTATTAGTGTATTGGTTGTTTACCCTCATGATCACAGGCTGACTGGGAGCTGCAGCTAGCTCCTGATGCCCAGCATCATGAGAAAGTATCATACCACATATCACTAGCCTGGAAAAAGATCAAAATTCAAAAATTTGAAGCATGTTTCTACTGACTGCATATGGCTTTTGCACCGTAGTAAAGTTGGAAAATTATAAGTCGAAGTAAATCAGGAGCTGACTCTATGTACAAATATAATGCTAATTCATTATCTTCAATAATTAATGTATAATTGATATGCAATATATTACCCATGGCTATAATATGATATATAATTAATTAATGTATAATATACAACATAATATATAATATAATATTCTATGTATTCTATATATAATTTTATCTATACCCAGAAACAAACCAGGATATAAATATATAATTACACAAAAACAGATGATAGATAGATAGATAGATAGATAGATAGATAGATAGATAGATAAATTACCAAAAGAAGTCTATGAATCACTAATGATTAAATGTGAATTATAGGGTACCTGGATGGCTCAGTCGGTTAAGCATCTGTCTTCGGCTCAGGTCATGATCCCAGGGTCCTGGATGGAGTCCCAAATCTGGCTCCCTGCCCAGCGGGGCATCTATTTCTCTCTCTCCCTCTGTGTGCTCTCTCTTTCTCTCTCTCTCAAATAAATAAATAAATAAATCTTTAAAAAAATGTGAATTATATAGTCCATGGGCTAATTCAAAACATATCACATAAAAATGCATAATATTTTATCTTAATTTATACTATAGATGATCAGCATTGTGAAAATGATTTTATGATAATGGTTATTCCTGTTTCTTTTTTGTTCTTTTTTCCTCATTTATATTTTCAGTTTTCTTACAGTAGTACATGTTGCTTTTTAATTTTAAAAAGCATTTGGGTGCCTGAGTGGCTCAGTCATTAAGCGTCTGCCTTCGGCTCAGGTCATGATCCCAGGGTCCTGGGATCGAGTCCCACATCGGGCTCCCTGCTAGGCGGGAAGCCTGCTCTCCCTCTCCCACTCCCACTGCTTGTGTTCCCTCTTTCGCTGTATCTCTGTCAAATAAATAAGTAAAATCTTAAAAAAAAAAAGCATTCAAAAATAAGATATATATTTTAATACACACATTATAGTAATATATATACAATATAATACATATTTTAATAAAGGACATTAACAATAGATTCTTTTTCCAAACTCGTATTTTGTAGTACATATGAGTTTATGTGAGTATCTTTGTAAATGTGTTGCAGCAAGTGTGATCAGGAGAAATTTGCATGCTTTTGTATTCCATGGAATAAAAATATTGATCACCATTTTATGTAGGAATAATACCAAAAAGCTTGTAAATTTTAAGGGCCAAGTATGTTTAATTTGTGGCTATATTATCCTCCAGCACAGGGTCTGGAATACAGTGGATGGAATGATAACACTTCAGTCTCTCTTCCCCTGTACATACGTATTTTAGGGACAGTAAAGATCAGCATCACCTCCCCTTGATTCAGCCACCTGGTGGCTGCTTCTTCTGGTCATGTGCTTTGTTCCTTCCCCTCACTCTCAGCTTTACTCTAGCCAGCTCTTAATTTCTTTTTAGTCAACCCTGAAACTCAAGGACTTTGTCCCCCTCTGGTGTGACTCGTTACTGCTCTGGTAGTGTTCAGCATAGGTGTGATATTGAAAAGGTCACACTTCTACCATTTCAGTTTCTTACTTCTTCCCAAATCACCTTCTACAGCTATTTTGGTAAAACAAAATTTACCAAGGCCTGGAGTTACTGAAGGGAAACACAACATAGGGAAAAACATATCCAAGTGTAAGCTAAATACAACTGTGACATTAGTCCGAAAGAGTGGAACAAAGGGTAAAGTTAGATTATCCTGCAGCCTTGTTCTTCTGTCTTAAGGCCAATAACTTCCTTGGATTCCAAGAGAGAAAAGAAAAAGTCTTTGTTACAAAGGTTTTGCCCTTCCTCAGGAATTCTTTCTTGTCATATAGCTTGGTCTTACTAAAGGATTGTTTTAGGTTATTTCCTTGGAAATCAGACTCAGAGGTGGAATTTTGCACACAGGATACTTATGAAGAGATGCCCACTAGAAATCAGCTCCCATATATGAAAGGGAAGGAAGCAGGAGTGGGCAAAAGAAGGAGTGAATTTGTGAGGCAGACCTGAAGACTGGCCAACCCCACAGGAAGCTATGGAGCTAGAATGTCCTTTCACTGTGGTGTCAAGTAGGGCCAGGACAAACTTCTCTATAATCCTAAAACTAAAACTTGTGCATCAGTCACTGATGATGGGCCTCCCAGGGTAGAGACATAACCATGAGCAAAGTTGCTCTCTGAACCTGAGAAAATCCCTGACAAGGCTGTCTGCTGACAGAACTCCCAGCAGCTGGGGAAATAAGACCTTCCTTCATTGACTGGGGACCTGGAATGAGCAACACAAAATCCATAATGGATTTACCCCAGCCAATTCAATCTTTCAACTCTAACAATATAGAACAAAAAAATGTTCTCAGGACCAAGTGGTTTAGTCTAAAATGAAATACACAGTGCTGTGTTTGTTTGCATATAAGAAAGTGTGACGAGCAGGAGGTCGGTCGGGGTTTTTAGACATGCATTCTTGAACAGGTTTGAGTACTCCAAGACCCCATATTGTCTGATGTTTCCCACCAAATTTTTCATTAAAAAAGTTTCTCTTCATTTTTCCTAGGGTTCTGGGTTATAATTATTAGATTAATGATGCTTTCATACATAGTTCCCCAAACCAATAATTCATAGAGATGGTAAAGTCTAAATCCATACTGAGAAAGGGAAATATTTGTCCTAACTATAGTATTAGCTACACCTATTTCCACCAAAAAAATAATAAAAGTTTATATTACCATATTCACCAGGGTTGGTCCCTTATATTTACTCTTCTTCTTTCAGACTGTGCCTTAGAATTGATGCATAATAAATTATGTCACCCCAACTTTATATCCCTGGAGAAATTATATTTCTTCAGGACCCAGGCTAGGTACCATGCTTCTCCAGTGAGCTTTCCCTAATTCCCAACATGAATTGAAGCTCTCTCCTTTGTGTTCATACAGTAGTCAGTGAGTAACTCCAATCATTTACCTCATCAGCTAAAACTGCCAGTTTGTGTGAATTTATTACTCATTGAAATTAAATTCCTTGAATATATGGTCTGTATTTTATGTATTTTTGGCTTAATAGTAACTGGACCACCAGTTGTCATGAAGTAGGCACTGAGCCAATAGGTATTTGTTAATGAAGGACAGATTTGTTATTGAAGGACTACGTCATTCCTGGATAAAGAATATACTCCCAAATAGAGGATTTGGGGGAAAAAATTCATTGTGTAATATCCAGTGTCCATTTGTTGAAAGCCTACTACTATATAACGGGCCGGGAAATGGTGTTATGTTATCATTTTGCATCCACAGATCAATTCTGTGATAGACCTGCACAACAGATGTAGAAAATTAGGCTTAAAAAGGTTTTTAAAAAAAGTTGAAGATAATATTGTTAATGAAGAGCAGATACAGAGCCAAGTGACTTGACACAGTTCTGCTCATTACATGAGGCAAGACCTGAGTGGAGCTGGTCAGCTACCCAAGATTGGTGAATTGTATTATTGATTCTTTTTTTTTTTTTTTAAAGATTTTATTTATTTATTTATTTGACAGAGAGAGAGATAGCGAGAGCAGGAACACAAGCAGGGGGAGTGGGAGAGGGAGAAGCAGGCTTCCCACTGAGCAGGGAGCCCAATGTGGGACTCGATCCCAGGACCCTGGGATCATGACCTGAGCCGAAGGCAGATGCTTAACAACTGAGCCACCCAGGCACCCTGTATTATTGATTCTTTAGCCAATATGAGGGTCAAGTGAAATATTGCATGTGGAACTGGTTGGCAAGTGAAATTTTAAAGTTCTAAAATTCCTAGTTGTCATAGTTATTTTTGTTATATTATTATTCTAGGAAGCCTTGCACTTAAGGCTTTTATTATTGAAATAGCTTCTATAACTAATGTCCTGTTCTGTAGGAAAGAAGAATCTTGATTAGAAAACCTATTTCTATTATACTTTCTATCGTCACCAGAAAAGAAGCAAAAAGTGCTTCTACACCAATGTTCTCTATTTTGTATTATAATTACATCCATTCCAGCAATTGCATCTTTGAAAGGAATAATAGAAAAGAAGCATGCTATGGTAAGCAAAGAAGCATATTGGTGATAGCTTCATGTGAATAGTGTCAGTCTTTTGAGTTGCCAGCATTACACAATAAATAGCATGTGGGAGCTAATATGATAACTTGAGATTAGCTATATTATATCACTAAATACCATTTCTCATCTACATCTTTTTTTGTATAAGCTGAGAAGTTAATGTTTAGCAGAAGTGAAAGTGAACAATAACAGGAGCAAAATGTTGCATTAATATTTAATGTAATGCTTTTTGAGAGTACAAAGGGAATAAAACCATTCAAATGCAAAGCAATCTGCAAGGATGCCTTCATTTTAAATGTTTTACTTTTATTTTGCTGGAGTTTTGCTTGTGAGAAATAAGAACACTGTAAATATGGTTCTCTAAAATAATTCCTAGACCTTTGGATTTCACATATCAGTTGTAGGTTTGCAAACTTTTAATTTTCAGAAATAAAAAAGCTTTTTTTCAAGAAGCTATCATATAATTCCAACCATAATTTTATTAAATAAAAGAAATTTTAATGCAGTATTTATCCAAAAAAGATAATCCTATAATTGAATATATCTCCTTTTATAAAACATTATTCAAATAATTGTCTTTTTTCTCCTCTTATTAAAGGACAAAATATCTAGGTTTGGCATATAGAATAATTCTCTTTTTCATCTAAGTTGAAAAAAAAAAAGATTCACAGTTTGACTCTGGACTTGAGATGGGTGTGTTTCTATGGCCTGGTCCATTTCCAGTAGTAATTTATGTTATATTTTAATTAAGAAGTTAAATACCTGAGAGACTTCACTTTGCTTGATGTTTCCCAGATGTTACTTAAATCAGAATATATTCTATGCCCCTGCTTCTTTGATTGCATATTTCAAAAAGTGGATCCTTACTGAAATGTTAAATTTCGATGAGAAACCAATGCTCTATAAAAGAAATCAATTGAACATTTTATAACTTAGGAAAATGAACTATTCTTTTAAGGGATTTGAACCAGAGGGTGCTTTTTAATGATAAAATCATTTTATCTTTTTCTTGTTATTTACAGAACCGAATGAAAAAGGCTGCCTAATTCCCCAAGCTATTATATTACAACATCTGAATTTATACATATGTTGAAAATGGCTTCACAAGCTTGCGGAGAAGGACATTAATGCCAGTGGGAGGTATGATTCACTGCTTTAATATGTTCTCTTTATGGATTTCAAGACAAATAAAACATATTGGTTTCTAGTAAGCAACTGGGTAAATAACATTTGAAATAAAATGGTTATTTTTTCCCTATTCTCTGTGATTCTGATAAACTCAGTGCTAGAAACTATGCTCATCCTGAGGGGATGGGAAATAAGAAAGAATCTGAGAGATGAGCAGAAATAATAATTAAAGATTTTGATGGGAAAAAAGAGATGAAGTAAAACTAAAACACTTGGTCAAATGATAACCAAGCAGAGGTGTGCATTAACAATTATGATTTCTTGACAGACACAAACACCAAAGAGGAAACAATTTGTCAGAGTGCATAGAATCATAAGTGGAAACAGCTAAATTCCAAATGGTTTCTAAAGAAGTTTGGAAAGATGAATTTTCTCTCAGAGACTATAGAAGCAGCCAGTACTGAACCCTGAATCTAGCATTTCTGTTCCAGGAGATTATGATTCCTCATTATTCACATAACACCAGCCAGAAAAAGAGAAGTCAAAGAATGAGTCTTTGAACTTTGCCTATTCAGAGTTCTGAGCTTCGGTACTTTTACATTTACCTGCAGGTTGCTTGCAAAGCAACTCTGGTGAGGAGCTGAGCATCCAGAAATCCCTTAGGGCAAGACCTCGCCCTGCTGTCTTTTGGGAATGACTTCAGGACCAGGTCATGCTAATTAAGTGTGATCAATAAGTAGCGGAACTAACTTTTCCAGGAATGGCTGGGATCCAGAGAGCAGACAGCTGAAGTAACAGGTTAGAAGTAACAGGTATTTAGAAGGGCATTGGAATGTCAAGCTATAAGAAAAGGAGATGATATAGTCAAGGTGGAAGGTCATCCATATTTGAAGATGAACAGTAGATAATGGCAGAAACAGTGATAGTGGAGCAGAACACAGGATTATGACTTTTAGGTCCAAGGAGGAGAACTGGAAAATTTTTCATTAAAATGAAATTTGAAATTCCTATAAAAACACCTGATCTTGTAAGAGTATAAGAAAGACCTGGGATGGGGTGCCTGGCTGACTCAGTTGGTTAAGCATCTGCCTTCAGCTCAGGTCATGATCTGGGGGTCCTGGGATCAAGCCCCACATTGGGCTCCCTGCTTAGGGGGGAAGTCTGTTTCTCCCTCTGCCCCTCCCCACTGCTCATGCTCTCTCTCTTTCAAATAATTAAAATATCTTAAGAAAAAAAAGACCTGGGAACCAGAGTAGCTGAGACAGTTTTTAGGGGATCAAAGCAGTGAACTGAGAATATAAGTATAGACTGGAACTGCATTGCTGGGGATATAGGAAAGGAAACTGGAGCTTAGCCATGGGAGAATAATGCAAAACTCAGAACTAGTCACAGCAGATGCAATAGTGGCTGAAAGAGACAAGGCTAATTCATAAGCTATTAAAATATTATTCTGAGTTTTCTTACTTGCTACCCTTCCTCCAATCTAAACTGAGCTCAGATCTGTGGCAACCATGAACCAGAAAATGAGATTTAACTGGCTCCATCTCTGAAGATTCTAATCTTCATGTCAGTAGCCCAAAAGGTTTGTAATATTCCTCATCAATCCAGAGAAGCAGTCTTCCCTTCAGCGTTCAAGTTATCTATCAGGAAAGTAAATTGGACATTACACAATTCTTCCCAGAGATCTATTGGGGGGGGGGGGGAACTGATCATAGGTAGAATGGGTAGTACTAGTACAGAAAGTACCCTATAAGCAGCATTACTTTCTAAAGCTTCTGTACTAGCATGAATTGATATACAGCTACAACTTACCTGGTAAGTGTACCCTTTATATTGGGAGTATTCTTACCTCTGAAGAAAATATTGAAGAGAACTGAAATTAATTTAACTCATTTTATTCAATTCACGTTTTTTGATTATGTTTATGTGACAAGCATTCCACTAGGGCTTGAAATATAAATCTCAACCCTAGGAAATAAAATATGAAAACAAAATCACAGTTCTCAAGAAGCTTGAGTCTAGTAAATAAATACACATAAAAACATATTCCAAAGCAAGGGTTTATGAATCAGCTATAAAGGCAGCAATAGAACTATGCACATAGTAACAAACTCACTAACAAGCACAAAAGTACAGAATGGAAACGATTAATTCTGTGTGAGGAATATCGAAAGGGTCAACAATGAACTTCATCATTTGACATTAAGAATTTCCTAATCTCCTAAAAAAGCAAAATTGAGCAGAGTCGTAATATCATAAGGTTTTATTATTTTTTTTAACCAGGGTGGGGGGTAAGGGGACTTGAATTATTTTTGTTAAATTTAAGAAGTTAAGAATAATTCACTAGCATTTCCAGACTATTGTTTTCTTATTCCCTTTTGCCATCCACTTTGGCACCATAAGTCATGATACTATTTCATCCAAAGCAAATGCACAAAAAGCTCGTAGTCCATTTGTAGTGTCTGGTCATAGCCCTCAGCTGTGGAATAGGAAGTTTCAGGAAACAAAAGAGGTATTTAATGGACAAAGAAGGCAAAGCAGGAAAGGAAATCATGAAATCCGTCAATTCTTGATACAAAAGAACTAGTTCGAAATTCTATTTTTCCTCTTGTTTTAATAAGTACAATTTAAAACTCTTAAACAAATATGATTTAAATTTGTAAGACTTTTTAACTAGAGATCTATAAATCTGACTAGGACCAAGTGCAGTGTTTGGTATATAATATCTCTTAATAAATATTCATTGAATTAGTTAATGGGTGAATGAGTTGAACAAAGAATTACACTGAATAACACACAAAAAAATTGAGATCAAAAGGATTATTTTAATATCCCTAACCCATTCTAATGGGATTATTTTTGACCTTAGGAAGACCATCAAAGGGGTGTGTGATGACAGTATTTTTTACAGCAAAAGAGATAGCCTTATTTAATTCAGGGAGGTGGTAGAGCTGATTATGCTTTATCAGACTGTTCAATGAAAGATGCAGAATTATACTCTCTGACCTGCTGCTGTGCTGTTTTTGAGACCTTGTTCAAATCACTTAATCCTGGTTTCCTCACTGGGGAAAGTACATAGAATTGACAAGCAGTTTAATATTTGGGTAGTTTTAGATTTCAGTATCTTATGCCAAAATAAATAAATGAATAAAGTTGTTAATGCTTAAGAACCTCTGATGGAAAGGTACTAATAGTGGTTAGTTATTTTTAATTCATTATCATTTCTTAGTTGTAAATATGGAATTTGTTTGTAAATTCAGTGTGAAGGTAAAACAGTTCCAAACAACAGAATTGGTGTCACCATTTTGAAATTTTCCTCCACAAAAACTTTAATGGGCCCTTCATTTTAAGTTCATGTAGAAGTGGTCTATTCCAAATCAAAAATATTGACCTTCTGGAGATTCCGATTAAACTCTAGAGTGAAAAAGAAGCAAAATTAAGTTACTGATACACACTGTCATTAAAAGGTTATTTGCATTTTCTGCAAATGGACAGTAAGGAGGCAAAGCATGAGTCTCACTGAAGCTGCAGTGTCTGGTGATCAGGCATAGATTCTAATCTCATCTTGCACTCCGCTGTTGATTGCTATTCTTTGTGTTGTGCCTACAAAATCCCAGAATAACAGTTAACAGGATGAAGACGCCATCAGAGATTATAAAAATGAATTTGACTTTATATAGCATCCTTCATGTGCCCTGTGTTTTAAAAATGGAAAAGAGAACTCGTGAAAGATACTTTGAATGACAGAAACAGAAATGAACAACACTATTTGCAGAACGGATAGAGTCCAGTCCAATGGCAATGAAAACTTTTCCTACAAGGATAAGTGAAACATAGGCTACTCCAGGGTCATTTGTACATATTGAAAGACCTCGGTCTCTATGAACATAGCCTTTGGCTACATTCTAAAACTGCTAATAAGAATGCTGAGTTCATTTCTGTTTTATTTTTATGTGGGCAGCGTTCCATAGAATTGTTTAGCAAACACTGTCTTATTGACTTCCTCATTGTCAATCAGTAGATGAAAATAATATCCACTCTGGGTTTCTAGGACTAACGACAGGACAACAGGGAGAAAAAGACAGGATTCAGTCTAACGAATCCCAATGATATTCCTTAAGAGCTAAAGTTTAATTGCTCATCATTGAGCCAATTATATTAATATTTTGTAATATCCAACCGTAACATTTTTAATTCTTCAGCAAGCTAGAGAGGGGATTGGAAAGTTCCAGTATAAAGTGGCTTCTCTTGTCCTTGTCTTGTAACCCATCATAGAAGGTATTTTGAGAACAAAGAAAAACATAATTAGATGACAAAGTGCCCTTTGCTGGAAACAATGAGATAATATTGACTTACTCATATGTATATTCTTTAGGATAACTTTCTCTAAACACCACTACCCCTCTTATGAGGTCAGGATGACTGCTGTATACTCTCAAGACACTGTACTTCTTCATGGGACTTGAAATGATTGTAATATTACACCTGATCAGTCTGTCTTGCTATTAGACCTTATCTTCCAGGTTTTGCTTGCCATTGTGTCACCAGTAACTAGTACGAGTACATCCGGTTAATATTTATTGAAATGATGAATAAATTATTTAAGAAACAAGCACTCTCATCTCCTGAAAAACCACAATTGTCATCTAGATCTTATTTTTAAATATATCTATTTCAGCAAGAAATTATCTTCATTTTAGATCCTAGAACTTAACCACGTTAATTAGAACAAATTCAGTGAACAACGGTATCTAAGTCTTTAAGAGAGAATTTCCAGTCAGCTCACTTTCTCTTCCTTTCAGATTTTTATTGTCAATTTGTGCATACCCAACTCAGAAAGGTCAAGTGCCCCTAATCCAGCTGCTTTCCAAAGGGAGACACTCTGCTTCACTGAGAGACCATATTCAGCTCATTTAAAGTATTTCTAGACAGAAGGGGAAGAAGCAGTCAGGATAGCCAGTGGGATTCACCTACAAAAAAATTTCCCTGTAAGTAACAAAAATTTTAGGACAGAACTGTGGTAATAATATTTTAAAGATGTAATTATAATTATATGGTGTTTTTCTGCCTAGGGGTTCAAGACATTATTACATTTGTCCTCCCAGGTAGCTTTTTTAAAAATTATAAATGGCTCATCACACAAAAGCCAAAGAAAAAAGAACAATATTAACACTCAAGGGCCATTTTCTGGATTCATGTAGATTATTTATCCTCCCATTAAATCTTCATCATCCAAAAGATACCAACTGAAAAAAAGCCACACTTATTCCTACTGTTTCTTAAATAAAAATTATCGGAATCCATAGCTCATTTATCCTAATAGTGATTTTTCATCATTTTCTTTATTCTTTGTCTCAGATTCTCTGCCAAAAAAAAAGAAATGATACTGACAAAAAAAATCTAGGGATTTAAGTGTATGTATGTTTTTATTTATGTTTTAAGAAGAGATTGAAATAGAGGTAGAGACAGATGATAGAGAGATCGATTCTACTGATCAATCTTTTAGGATTCAACTTTGAGAAAGCTTCATTCATAATAAGGCTTAGTTAGAGCAGCATAAAAAAGACCTCATTTTAAGATGGACCTCCCTGGTATAGACAGATTATAGAGAGTAAAGATTATAGAGAAATCAAGGTGTTTCAATTTTCCAATGAAAAAATTAATTAAGAGCTTAAACTTCTCTTGTAGCATTCACAAAGAGCTCTTTACCTAGATAAGGCCTCCTAGTCCTGTTTATTTATTATTCATGTCCTTAACTCCATAACTTTTCTACTGTCTTCAGTGTTCTGTGATTGCTTCACCACAGAGAGATCTATTTCTGCATCTTGTCCTATTGTTGCACACTCAGACTTTTGCAAACTTTATGTACTTTTCAAAAAGTCAAAATGTTTCAGAAAATTCTACTTATGTACTTATTTCGAATAGGAAGAGCAGGGACATTGGTTAGGCTTTAATTAGGAACATTTTGACTTATGACTCTCCAGTTAGAAATATTCAGTTTGTTACTGTGATTATAAGAAAAGCCCTTTGCCAAGTTTTGAAAGTGAATATATTGGCTGCTGACATCATTTTCCTTCATGTACTTCATACCCATTCAGTTTTTCTACTACTGAAATCAATGCAGAAAGTATCTGGTTCTTCCACAAATGCAGAAGCAAGCAAAGGTGACCAAAATTAAGAAATAGGCAATGTTGATCTTCATTTCCATAGTATGTCTATTCAGCTAGATTTTTTCTTTTCTATTCTTTGGAACTACTACAAATACCCCTAATTATATCCTTGTGATCCTAATATTTTCTCCATCATCAAAATAGAGAAGTGTACAAAATCTGTCATTTCCCTTTGATTAAAATGCTGTCAAACATATTTGAAAGATGAATATTTAATTGTGTGACAAAAGCAAGAAGATCATCAAGCAGGAAGTAAAACAAACAAGATCTTTGATTTAACATTGATGAAAAAGCAATACTATCTAAGTGACAGCCACTGTGTTATGAACTTGACATCCATGATTATGCTGAATACCTAAATTAACCATGTGCAGTAACTATAATCATCTGTATTTTGCAAATGAGAAAACTGAAGTCTAATGAGGGTAAGTAGATTTGCTAAGATTACAGAGCTGGAAAATGGTGGTAAATCATGAAGTCTGATGAAAACTTAGCGTTGTGATTTCAAAGCCTATACTTTTAGTCACTGCCTTATACTAAATGACCAGAGAAAGCAGGACTCCTTTGTTATCTATTTAGCTGCTACTTCTTCAGTTAAAAAGAAAGTTCTTCAGGATATAAAACCCAGAACTACATTGGTACCAGAGACCTGAAGCCCAAGATCAGAGAATGGATCCTAGGAAGACTGGGCTGCCTGAAATGGGCTTGTCTTCTGGGTCCAGACTATTCACATTCTTAGGATACCACTAAACTCCAATCAAAATCACTGAATTATTTTTTATGATATTGGATAATTTAGGATATTGAGACAAGCTGAAAAATATTGAAGCTAGAACAAGTTTTGTATTTCTAAAAAAGAAGTGGAAACTTTTCACAGACTATAGCCTAGTGACCTTGGGTTTGATGCTAGGCAAGATTATCTAATACTAACAGAAGAATAGTTTGTGAACAGCAAGGTGAATAATCAGTAATTAGCAGGATGCAAAAGAGGTCACATTCATGTCTACCTTTTTTTTTTTTTTCTAAATAAGCAAACATATTGTTAGACCTGGAGAAACATGGTGGAGAAGGTGTATTTAGAGCTCAGCTGCATACTTATTAAACTATGTAATATCTTTTCAGCCAAGATGGAATGATATGAGATGTTTGAGGGGAAAACGCAACAGATAAGTACTTGGGTGAAATAGTAATTGTATGTTAATCAAACGAGTGTCCTATGGATTGTCATATGGCTCTGGACTGAGCATTGCCATAATAAAAATTATCTGGGTTTTCACTGAGGAGACTGCAGATACATACATCAAATTTAGAGATGAAATAATGCTGAGATGGTTTTACAATAGACTGAGAGAAAATTTTTACAGACTGTACTCTATTACGGACTGTACTCCTTTCCTGAAAGGAGTCCAATAAAATGAGGATTACAAGAATAAAATAGATTTTAGAACACCGAGGGTAGAATTACGGAGGTATGACTAAGCAATTGAACATGTAGGAAAAAAAGAAACTCAGGGATTTTTGTCCATACTAAATTCAGTATGAGTAAAGAATAAAGGAGGACTGCAAACACTGATAAGGTGATTAATGAGATGCATTAAAAGAAGTCAAATATCTAGATGATTCAGGCAAGAGTTCTACTCTTTTTTGTGTGATTCTAGCTTCGCCTGGAATATTTGATTTAACTCAGGGTCCTACACTTTAAGAAGGATTTAGATAAACTAGAAAGTCTTAAGAGAGACAAAAGCAGAATGAGGAGAATAGAATAAAATTATATAAAAAAATTGAAACAGGAGTTGGCTTAGTTAGGAATGAAGGAAATTTAGATAGAAATATACAGCTATCTTTGAATGCCTTGATGAAATGCCATATAAATGAATTAATGCAGAGTTAGGAAACTGTTCTGTTTATATGGAAAAATTTTTAGAGTTAATTTAAGTGGGAAAGGAAAATGCTGGAGTGCTTTAAATTCATATGCACGTGACTCTACACTTTCCACTCTGCGGGTGTACCTCACTCTAATAATCAAAACTCTCAAAGGAAGTAACAAGCTTGGAGTTTGCATGTTCTCCATCAGGAGGAGTGTTTAGGCCTAAATGTATAATCTGGAAGACCACTTGACAGTGTTACTATAGAGAGGATTTAATTATAAAGATGGGTAAGATTATTTAAGTATTTCTCAATGGGAATGCTATTGGATTTTTGGAAGAACAAGATTTTGTTGTACAAGACTGTCCCACACACTGCAACATGCTAGTATCTCTACCTCTTGGGGCATCAAATGCCAATGGTATCCTCCAGTCCTTGTGCTATCCAAAAATGCCAGTAACCATTTCCAAATGTGTCTCTGAGTGGGTGCTCCTCTCATGCTTGAGAACTGCTATAATATTGACCTTTAAAGTTCTTTTCAATTCCAAGTTTGATTGTAACCAGATTGTCTATAGAGATATTAAATTTGTACTTTGTTATAAATACTTAAGAATACTGCCATATCTTTTCATTTCCGAATTTTGTCTGTCCAGCTTTCCTTCCTTCTTTCCTTCCTCCCTTCCTTCCTACTTTTCTTCAGATAATTAATTGAGAGCCTGATATGTGAAGTCACTATCCTTAGTGTTGGAGATACAATACTGAACAAAACAAAGAGAAAATAAAAGCTGCCTAATGGAATATGCATTTTCATTGCTGTGGGTTAATATATCTTCCTGTACCCCCTCACCACCAATGTTGAAACTTGCTTTGAAAGGTTAAACCTATCAAAATATTAACCTGGCTACCCTAGAGGACAAGAGTTGAAGGCTGGGTAAGTTGTTGGTTTGAGAGAATGTGATTGGATCTAGGAGACTGAGAGTCAGTGGCAGGTTTTCTTGGGTGGCAGGGATTAGGGAATGCTCCAATTCTGAATGCCTGAAGAAGACCATGGGCATGGAGATGAGTGTATGGAGGTAACACCCTACCTGCTAGGGGCTTCTGTTGCTGCAGGGTTTAGCCTGGAGGTGGCTGGTACAGTCAAAGAGGTACCTGTTTTCCTGTGGAACGTGCAAGTCTAAGCCAAGCAGAAGAGTCTAGAAAAGTTGCCTAATAGCTGAAGATGGAAGATCCGGTCACTTCTTTCGACTGTATGAGCCCCAAACTTTTGGTTTTGTTATTTTGTTTTTTGTTTTTTTTTCTCCAAGAAATAGGGGAAAGACCTACCAAATGACCGATATGGGACTTCCCACTAATCATCATGGATGGAAATTAGGCCAAATTTTATTTTTATTAAAAAATATAATGCTCTTGCATCCGATTATCTTGAAGAAATTAACTATCATTTTAAAATATGATTTTAAGCATGTTTGTTTCCGATTAAATGAGTTTCATGAATTAGGTATAAGTTGAAGAGATATATAAGGAATAAAAGAATATCCTCCTTGCCTTTAAATCTTAGAATGTTTAAGACTAGACTTGAAAGTTAACTTTCCTTACCAGTTTGGGTTACTGACATACAGCTGATGAGGGCATGAAGGAGCGAATGACTTATAAAATGTCCCTATTTTTTCACAGAATGTGTGTGTGGGAAGGGGGGACTTAAGGTTCACTCTATAATTTGTTTATCTTCCTAAAAGATTTTAATTAAAGCATAAATATAGGTGTACTTAATATGGTTCTTATATAAGGAGTAAAAAGATAAAAATCCATATAAATATACAGAGACAATCGTATCAGAAATTCTAAATGAAATGATCACTATACTTAAACATTAAATTTAGTTCTGAGGTCCCTGAGGTCCCAGTGAAGTTAAGAAGACAAATAAAGATGTCAGTTCAACAAATAAACATTTTTGATATTGTTCTTCCCTGAAATTAGTGATTTTAACCAGATCATTTATTGAGATACTACATTTGTACCTTAAATTTGTGGGTGATTTTGTAGAGAAGGCACTATAATAAAAATATGCCCCAAAGCAGTTAAATATATGGGCATGTTTTATAAGGCATTTCCTAAATCAACTTTCAACCAAATTATTCTACCTAAGATACTAAAACAGCATAACCCTGTTTAGACATTATTTTTGTATAGTATTTTTCCCTTGAAAAGCCTACAGTAATTTCCTGTTATTTATTTAATCTTCTCAGGTTAGAACTTAAAAATTTCTCCCATGCTGGATACCCAAGTCTAGCCATGCACATCTTTATTATTCTTCGGCTTGATTTTTGTACTGCAGTGGATATGTCTTATTTAGCTATAGTTATTATTTTTTAAAGATTTATTATTTATTTGAGAGGGAGTGCACACACAGGCATGAGTGGGGGGAGGGGCAGAGGGAATGAATCCAAAGCCCAGACACTAACTCCCATAGATCACTAAGCCCAACTTGGACTGGATCTCTGGTCACTGAGATCACCACATGAGCTGAAATCAAGAGCCAGATGCTTAACGGACTGAGAACTCTATTCTATAACATCACTATAAATAGATAGTGCTCAATTACTTTTTCTTTTATCTCTAAAAATAATTATATATTTTCTCTATATTTAATTTTGAAAAGGCACATCTCTCTTATAAATCTACTACACTTCTTTCAAGACTGGGTTCAACATTGCCTCTTCATGCAAGCTTCCCTGATTTGCCATAAATCCTTTAACTTCACAACTGTTTAGCCCTTATATATGTATTCTCATTATAGATGGTTTTATGTTTGAAAGCATGTAAGTTTGTTTGCACACTGGTCCGTGAACAGGAAAGTCAAGGAGAGACTGAAGAAAGAGACAGATCATTCCAGATTGGTAGGTGGCAGGTTTAATAAGCAAGGCAACTTACTTAGGAGGCTTGTCCTATGGGGCCACAGGATGAGCCACACTTGCCTGACAGAATCTTAAATGTTTATACAGAAGCCTTCGCTGGGTTCAGTCACATAGACCATCCACATGGTCTCAATGACACATTGCTCTCTCAAGGCTATAACCTTTAAAACAGCTCCCACTGTGAAAATGGTAGGCAGAATATACATTCCAAAAGCAGGGGAGGGGGTGGTGGAGGTGAGGAGCTTCTGAGGAGCTCAGTTCCAGCTCCAGGATCAATTGGAAGTCACAGTCTCTCAATGACCTCCTCCAACCAAGTTTCTAAAGATGAAAGTCATATATGCATCTCTTTTGAACCTTGTTTCCCTGGTGGGTTTTTTTCATTTTGTTTTTTTCTCCACAGAAGACATCCAACAAATGTTTGTTGATTAAAATTTACATCAAGCAATTTTAACTTCTACTGGAACTGTAGACCTTACTTTTTTTTTCATGAGATTTTTTTTTATTAAGAATACTAAATTCAGTTCCCCAGATAATTAAATACTTTGTTTTTCAAAGAAGCAGAAAAATAGTTGCAGGTGAGTGGGAAAAAAGTTACTGATAATAAGACAAATAAAACTAATTCCAGAGTAGGTCTGTATCCAATCAAGCAGTAAGTTGTCTTGGCATGAGCAAAAAAAAAAGGAGAAGAAAAGAAAAAAAAAGCTTGATGAATTAGGTGTGTTGAATGATAATCCCTAAACTAAAACAAAACTTAAAAGTTATCAATATTCTTTTATTAATTTTGCTTCTAAAATTTATTTATTCAATACTCAACAGTTATTGAATTCCCACTCATATTCAACTCTATTTTGCTGCTCTTATGATTTGCAGCCCTTAATCTCAAGTTTCTCATGTTTTAAAACATAAGAATCATAATAAGTAATATTTTGGCATGTAATTTAATTTGCCCTTAATAAAAACTTAATATCAACCTAACTCCATGCTAAATATATTGGAGATAGAAAAGAATTAGAGTCCATAATATCAAGAATTTATCATATTTTGGAGAGGTTAAGACTTACATAAAGTAATTATATTAAAACAAATAGAAATATTGACACGTATGATATAAGGCAAATTTTAGCAAAATTTAATATCTGTGGTATCTGGTTGCTTATGCAGGAGAGTTAGCCACACCGATAAGGAGAAACGAGGTGTCCTCACAATGAAAAACTAGACATAGAGTTCTGAGTTTTGTTGAGCTTTGAAAAAGCAGGAAAAGTGCATATGTTAGAGGTAGGATAATTCCATGCGCTCAGCACAAAGATCCAAATGATCGTGGTGTATCTGGGACAAAGCAAGGAGTCTGGAGTGACTGCAGATGTGGTAGTAATGGGAAGGGGATGGGTCACCTGGTGGGTTGGTAACTAGGGCCAGAATATGAGGGAGACATCTGCTATACCAGGACCTGCACAGCCTGGGGGCAATAAGAAGCAAATGGAAAGATTAAACCCTTCCATTCTGCCCACCTCCCCAGTTGCCAAAGGTTTAATTGGGGATTTCTGTAGCAAAGGGAATAGCCATAAAGAGATCTTTGGTTCAGGGATGGGTATTTTTGTTATTCCCTGGAGATCTAAAGGGAGGAGGTGAGTTCTAGGGTGGGTGGAATGAACTTTTCTCGAGATAAAATGCAAAATGCTAACAGTACTGTTTAAGAGATGGCTTTAAAAATAACACATAAGAAAAGTTTCTCTTCCTTATTAGAAGTTTATGTGTTGTGTCTGATGTTTGGTCCTTGTGAAGGATGTGCTTGTGAATGTGCAGAGACAAAAAAAGGAGAGTAGCTTTGGAAACGTGGGTACAACATACTAAGAACACCCCATGAAAAGTTCCTTCTCTCGGTGCATTGCTGCACCTGACTTATCAGCTCGTCAAAGCCCATTGGTTGTGAATGTCTCCTCCCAACTCCTTTTCAGTGCTAGCACAGTAGTCAGTTAAAATCTGTCAGTGGGAGGATTTGCACCACAGATATGGACAAGTCCAACAAATCTGGATTTCTTTATTTGGAAATCAGTTGTTAAACATTTGCCATCATAACACTGTCTCCTGGGACTTTTCTCTTGGACTAGGCAGGGGAAAGTCATATATGATGGATTCCTTTGCGTATTGTATTTCTGTCATTTTCCTTAACATTCTATAACATTTGATATGTCCAAAAACTTGGAGGCCGTGTTGTGGATATAAATGAGGAAGAGGACAATGGAGATGAAGCCTGTGATAACCAATATTAAAAGAATCAAGAAAAATGTTTTTGTAACTATTCATTCTGGTATATTGTCTATGTGCTACGATGCTGGAATGATTACATGAGCCCTTAGGCAAGAAACAGTCTTTTCCTCATCTATCTCTTCTCCCCCAGCTGCCGGGGTCTGCTGTTTGCCTCAGGATACAGAAGGCAAGAGCACATATGGAAAACAAAAATAGCATGCTTTTTCTGCTCCTTTGAGCACTTGGTCACAAAAACTGAGGTAGTCATTACTCACTGTTTCTGGATCTTCACTATCCCATCTCGTGTTAGGATTGCATTTCCCTGTCCTTTGTGATTAGGAATAGACAAGGCATTCCTTGTGAATAGTTCTGGCCAATGATTTGTAAACAGAAGTGGCATGTATCACTTCCATGTTAGTACACATAATTGTTAATATGAAACTCTCTAGAGATTTCTTTAAATTTTTTTTTTTAAGATTTTATTTATTTATTCATTAGAGACAGAGAGAGAGAGAGAGGCAGAGGGAGAAGCAGCCCCCCAAGGAGCAGGGAGCCCGATGCGGGACTCGATCCCGGGACCCCGAGATCATGACCTGAGCCGAAGGCAGACGCCTAACCATCTGAGCCACCCAGGCGCCCACTCTCTAGAGATTTCTATCCCAGTGGCAATATTCAAGATGGTGGATGCTCCATGACCCTGGATCCCTGAGGGGCTATAATGAGTAGAGTCCCTCTACAGACCTGCAGTGGACATGGAGTACAAGTAATAAATAAATCTTCAATAGGTTACTGAGATTTCATGATAATTTGTTATTGTCCCATAATCTAGCTTCTTTTAATTGGTGCTCTTGTCTGGACACCTGCTGCATACACGAAGATACCTAGTTCAAATTCTGCTTTCTCTGGGAAGTCCTGTTCAAGAGGAAAATGCTCAGTCCACGAAGAAAAAAAAGCCACTAGTGAAGATAACCCTGTAATAGATATAATTAAGGCTCCCACTCACTTATGTATGAAACCTTAAAATTAACTTTGATAGGCGTTTGGTATCCTCTGGTATTTAAAAAATTACAAAAAAAGTCCAATTTTTTTTTTTACAAATAAAACATAATATATTATTTGACTTTAGAAAGTTTATCTCATAATAAACTTATCTCATACAGAAATAGCATGAGATAAACAACTAAAACAAACAGTATGTATCATCTCCTTTCCCCATATAAAACTATGGAGTGAAATTTTGGGTTCAATTTCACTCTCAATGCTTTGGCTGTTCCATTTCAGCAAGGTAAGTGTGAAATAATATAAAACAAGTGAGAATTTATGAGGAAATTAACAATTACATTCATAATAAAAAGGAAGTAGGGGAAATGGTTATTCACTATAGTAGATGAAACATTATTATATATTTATGAATTTTATGGCAACATATATTTCCTTTCTTGATTGATAAGATATAATCTTCAAATATCTTGATCAAACACTGGGCTTTTAAAAAATATATAGCTTCAGGGCACCTGGGTCGCACTGTCAGTTAAGCATCTGCCTTCCGCTCAGGTCATGATCCCAGAGTCCTGGGATCAAGCCCCGCATCAGGCTCCCTTCTCAGTGGGGAGCCTGCTTCTCCCTCTTGCTCTGCAGCTCCCCCTGCTTGTGCTCATGCTCTCTGTCAAATAAATAAAAAATATTAAAAAAGAAATATATATATATAACTTCAATAGCTAAATGACAATTTCAATTATATATAGAAATATTTGAACTCAGAAAATTTTCTAAAGGTCAATATATTTGGTCTTCTGCAGCTCTCCTGGAAACACAAATGGACAAGACTGTTCTAACTGCATTGAATAGGAGTCAGGGCTTGGAGAGTTCAGCAAGCATAGTACATTAAAAAAAGGGCATTATTTTCTAAGTGCCTTATAAAAACTCAAACCTGTTGAGTGGTCTTAAATTATGCAGTTTATAGCTGATATTTGAGACACCACATCAGCTTTTACTCTCAAAAGTTGTATTGCCGGCCTCAAAAAACATAGCTTAAAAAAATCACAAGTTAAAGAGTTAACAGACCCCCTAGAGTAAAAAAAGGAATACAAAGTATATACATGGGAAAAATAGTTTAAGGACCTTTGGCTATAACTCTCACACTTAAGAAAAACTTAATTAAGGACATGACCAAATCATTAAATAATAATAGCTCCTGCTTCTAGGCCCCTGGCTTCAGGGATTTTCCAGAATTTGACAGATTTTTAAGTCAAGAAACTACTGTGAATGATGTCAAGGGCAATAATTATTTTGTTTAGTTTGAAGAAATCGATGTACTTGATAGAACTATGTGTATGTATATGTATATATGTATGTGTGTATGTAAAAATGTGTATTGTACTTACAAATGTAGATAATAGATAGATAGATGATAGCTATGGATAGATTGATAGATAGATAGGTAGATGGATAAATTTATCCCCCCAGGACAATTTGATTGTCTACACATAGCAGATGCTTTTTTTGTTTGTTTTTTAAAGATTTTATTTATTTATTTGACAGAGAGACACACAGCGAGAGAGGGAACACAGCAGGGGGAGTGGGAGAGGGAAAAGCAGGCTTCACTCGGAGCAGGGAGCCCGATGCGGGGCTCAATCCCAGGACCCTGGGATCATGACCTGAGCTGAAGGCAGACGCTTAATGGCTGAGCCACCCAGGTGCCCTAGCAGATGCTTTTTTAAAGGGTGGATACTTTTATTCTGACTTTATAAAAATGAAAACAGGGACAAAGAAATAATATTTGCCCAAGATCAAACAATGAAGTAAATGGCCATACATGGAGCTGAACTAGAATCTGTCTCCGAAGTACAATGGCGGTTGTCAGGGGCTGGAAGAAGCGGTTAATGAGGAGTTTACTGGTTAATGGGTAGAGTGTTTCAGTTTTTCAAGATGATGAGTTCTGGAGATGGATATTAGGGATGGGTTGCACAACACTGAATGCACTTAACGCCACTGAACTGTACACTCAGAAATGATGGAAGTGGTGAATTCTGTGCTCTGTATATTTCATCACAATTTAAATAAATACAAAAAGGGACACACAACACACAAATCTCCAATTCCAGTGATTTTCTACTATATTTCACAGAGAACCACTAACAAATTTAGCTTCCCTATGAGTCCATGGCATCTAAATAGGAAAATAAGGGATTGCCTCGCCCATGCCCCCTCATACATGAGGACGACACTTTGCTCTTGTATTTGATGATGATAACCAGATCGGAACATACACACAATGTGATGAGAGAGGCAGTTTTAGAGAGCACCAGGTTCTTTTTTTACTGAGACTTGGAATGGAAATGCATGCACTTTGTATTGAAATTAATGTCAGGTTAATAAAGACGGCAAGTGAAGGGGCAGAAGGAGAAAGGCACACATCCCTAACTTAACATGATGGCATACCCCTGATGCATAGACCATTCTGGCTGAAAGAGACTGTTGATATTATTTAGTCCATTCCAAAGGAAACCTTCTGAGTTCTGTAATCAAATGCATGTGGAGAAATACTTGCCTAATTTACCTGCCTCTCATCTCTTGGAGATTCATATTGAAAATTACATCGTCAAGTATTTAGGAAACTGCTCTGAGCAAAAACAAAAATGCAAAACAGGTTAAACTGGTAATTTTCAAACTTTTTTTCTTTTTCTTTTTAAACAAATGTTTGCAAAGTTCCAAGTAACCCAGTTATAAAATGCTTTCTAGTAGAATCCTCACACTTTCTAGATAAGACTTATTGATGGAGGTTTTCAGTTATTCAAGGCAAAATATTTGGTTACACTAGAATCTAATTTCCTAAATTACAATCCATGTTATTTTTACTGGACAACACACAACCTTATGTTTGATACCTGATGGCAGAAAAATCTAATTTTTAGCACAATTTAAGGTAAATTCAGAGAACTTATGTTTTCACCCTCAAAAAAGTATATAATACATTACTGATGTTTTACAGGATACATATCAAATAGTAACTTGGTAATATTTTTTCATTGATAAAGATGTCTTTACACACTCCATTTTATTTTCATTAAAATCATCAATAGAACGATCACTAACCACTCAATATCATCATAAAATCACTAGCTTTTTTCCAGAAAGTTCCATTTTCACTAGCTTCTAACAGAGTTTAGATGATTCAGTTTTTATTATTAGTAAGATTATTAATTATTAATGTTAATTATTAAATTATTGATTTCAGTTTTCATTTACTTTTAGTGTATGATACACTAAAAAGTCATAAAAATAGTCAAGGGGTAAGCAGGCTTTCTTTAAGCAAAGACTTTGCAAACTGGGTCAACTCTACCCTCTGTGGGATGCATTCTTACGGTAAAAAAATAATAACAAATGTGTATAGTATAAAAAGCGCAAACCTTTCTTGAAATATATAGCCCCACTGTTGTATCATACTAAAGCAGTAATTTCTTTTTGGCAACTTGGTTTGGAGTTTCTCATACTGTTTTTCTGCCCTTAAAAAATATACATAAAGACATGCGTTTTGTGTTTATTCATGTTCTATACATATTTTTACATTTTAATATAGTTTATACATATACTTGTTTCATATATTTTCTGCAGTCTGTTTTGTAAATTATTTTGAAAGAATCACAGATTCACAGGAAGTTGCAAACAACCTACTTTTTATTTATTTATTGTTATTATTTCTTGGCTTAAAATAATAGCAATTTATTGCCTCATAGTTCTGGAGTCTAGAAGTCTGAAATTAAAGTGATGGGCAGAGCCATGCTCTGAAATCTATAAAAGATAATCTTTCCTTGCCTCTTCCAACTCCCAGTGTTTGCTAGCAATCTTTGGTGCTCCTTGGCTTAGAGACTCTCTCTCCAATCTGTGTCTGTTGTCACATGTCTGTTGTCTTTTCCCTGTGTGTCTCCCTCTCCATGTCCTTCTTCTCTTTTTATAAGTATACCAGTCATATTGAATTGAGGTCCACAGTAATAACTGTATCTTTTTTTAAATTAGAATCTAGTTGGCACATAATATTACATTAGTTTCGGGTGTACAACATAGTGATTTGACAAGTCTATATATTATGCTGGGCTTGCCACAGTGTAGCTACAATCTGCCACCATACAATACTATTACAATACCATTGACTATATTTTCTATGCTGTATCTTCTATCCCTGTGACTTATTCTTTCCATAACTGGAAGTCTGTATCTCCCACTCCCCTTACCCATTTTGCCCATCCCTCTACCTCCAATCCCTCTGGCAACCATGTCACAAATGACAAGATCTCATCATTTTTTTTTTTAATGGCTGAGTAATACTACACTGTGTATGTGTGTGTGTGTACCACATCTTTATCGATTCATCTATCGGCAGACACTTGAGTTGCTTCTATATCTTGGCTATGGTAAATAATGTTGCAATGGATATGGGGTGCATATATCTTTTTTAATTAGGAACAACCTACTTTTTAAATTTAAAATGTGATTGGAGATTTTTCCTTAAATATGTAAAATTCTACCTCATCCTTATAAGAGCTGAATACTGGTTAATCATGTGCATTGGCTATGATTATTTAATTGTTTTCAATTCTTCATGCGAGAAAGGCCTGAGAAATAGCATCCCTGGTAGATTAAACCATGGATACAAGGGATCGCATGCCTTGAGCTGGTGAAGGGGATGTTAGGAACTGACTGAAGGCCATGAGACTAGAGAGTAAAATACCATAAGGGGCAGAGTGGTATAAGATGAGAAGGGAAGTTGAAGCAGGGGACAGATCATGCAGAGCCTTGGAGACCATGGCAACAAATTTAGATCTTATTCTAAAGGCAATGGGAAACCCTTCAAGAGTTTTAAGCAGTATTGCAACATAATCTCCTATAAACTTTTTAATACATAGGTAAGGCTTGAGTGTGGAGAATGGACTGGAGGGAGGCAGAAGTAAAAGAGGAAACACTGGTTAAGAAACTATTCCTGTGATCCAAGCAATAGATGATAGCTTACACTCAGGTGATGGTGGTAGAGACATTCACAGATCAGACATATGTGCTTTGAAGGCACAACTGATCTAAATACATTAAATGCGGGAGACCAGAAAAGGGAAAGGTCAAAAATCACTCCCAGTTTCTAATATTAGTAACGGTGGCAATGGTGCCACTTATTTGAAATATAGAAACAGTGGGAATAATTAGATTGTGTAGGTGTAAATGGAATGGATGTGTTTTGTTTTCAGTGTGCAAATTTGGAAATTCCTCTGGCACGTTCAAATAGGCAAAGTAGATGTGTATATAAACTTAGAGCTCAGAAAAAAGTCTGGATAAGAAATATAAGTGTGAGTCACTAGCATATAAATGATTTTGAAAGTCACAGAAATGAATGAGATCACATGGCCAAAGGTATCGTAGAAAAAGAAAATGCAGCCCAGGACTAAGCTTAGAGTCATTTTAATATGATTAGTTAAGTGGGGAAGACAGCAAAGGAAACATAGAAGGTGCAAGGTAATAGGAAGAAAAAATAAGAAAGCATGCTGTCTCTAAAGCAGAGAGAGGGAGATGTTTCAAGGAGGAAATAGTCATCTGTGTGAATCATTGCTGAAAATCTAGCAAGGTGATATCAGAAAACACTCACTGAATTTGTAGGTCATTAGTGATTTTAACAAGGATGTTAGTTGAGATAGGGGTATGGAAACCAATAAAAGAGTAGATTAAGAGAAAATGAGAAACAAAGAAGTGGAAATTGTGCGTAACTCTGTGTGCGTGTGTATGGTATGGGTTAAACATTTTTAAGAAAGAGTCTAGAATTGCACCTGAAGGGGGAATTTGTTTAAGTTAGGAAATGTATGAGAACATGTGTTTATGATGTTAGGAATGTTATAGAGTGAGAAGGAGTAAGGATTGATAATGTAGGAAAGAGAGAAGCTACCTCAGGAAAAAGTCTTTTGCTAAGTTAGAAGGAATGGCATCAGAATAGGATGCCCATACACTATGGTTTCCCTGGAATTGTTCCAGCTTCCACTTGCTGAACTATTATTAATAATGCCTCCCCGCCCCCCCACCCACTATGCAATTGGAGAAATCAGTTTCCTCTGGTATACCAGGAGAAAATGGGTGAAGAAGCAGTCAAAAACATAGGTTTTGTGGTGGGAAATCATGGGATTCAATGGTGGGAAATGATGTCCCAATAATAAGACATATAACAAAACCTGAATTTGAAGTCTGATGCCTAAGGATCTTTCCTTCATAACATCCCACCCTGTGGAAACCTGTGGACTTTATGGATTCTTAGTATGAAAACCAGTGTAAGCATGCAAAACACAGTCCACTAAATTCACTGGTTATGGTGACCAGAGAAAAATTATCCCTGTCTCTACTCTGGCCCTGGTAAAGTTTCCAAACACTGTGGCAGCAAAAGACAAATGATTCCAGAGAAATAGATACTCCAATGGTTCCATTGTTTTGTCATCTTCCAGTAGTACAATCCTCAGTGCTGGTCAAACCTGTGTCCTGAAGCTTGAATAGGTTTTTCCAGAACACTATTTCACAGTGGTGCTTACTAGTGAGTCTTCATGTGACCATCAAATATTTGAGCTCTTATCAGTATATCTCTATCGATGTATAGACTGTGTAGAGGATACTTTTCCTACATTTAGCTTACCTTCTTGGCAAGACTATCTTATATATGATATAGGGATATAATTTTATTAATAGCTGCTCCTTTAATTTTTGTAATATGTAGTGATATCAGTGCATGAAGCAGAGCCATTTCCAATCTATTATAAATAATAAAGGTGCTTTATGAGATATAGTATTAGGCCACTTCAGGAGGAATTCTGTCCACAAAGCATTCCCTCAACATGGCATCCAAGAGATCACCAGATTACAATGTTGATACATATGGTTCAACTCTATAGTATAAGCAGCATTATCTTTTTCAGGCTGTTCTTTCCATTCATGAATAGTAGATCTCTAAACCACAATTGAAGACTTGGAACAAGTAGTTTTTCAAAATTGCCAAGTCTATGTGTTGCCTCAAGATAGAGAGGAAATGAAAGTTAAAACAAGTTATTAGGCTATCTTGATAATATATGTTCCAGTTATCTGTTGCTGTGTAAGAAAACCCCACCCCAGAATATAGTGGGTTGATAGAATAAGGTGATAGTTTGTTGTCTTGTAGTTCTGCGGGTTGACTCAGGGGCTTCTCATTTTTGGTTTTTGATGCAGTAGTTCTCATACAGCTACCAGATCTGGAGCTAACTGAAGGCTTTCCTGGGCAAGCATGACCGAGACTGCTCATTTGCATGGTGGACCAGTTCTAAATTTATTGACTCCGTTCCAAATTCTCCCTTTTTGGCCTGCTCTGCAAAATTGGATCTGGGTCCTGTAAATATTTTTTTGTTTGCCAGCTAGCATCGAAGCTTTGTCAGTGGAAGTCACTGGAGAGACATTGCAGGAGGGATGGGTTTTGCTTCCAATGCCTGTGTGCTTGCCCCGTAGGCTTCTGTAGTGTGTACAGATCCTCTAACACCTGGCTCCTGCAGCACACGATGGTCAGCAGCTCCCAGCAAAAGCAACTTTGCCCAGCACATCTCTGGAGTAGTTTTAGTGGAGCACTTCTGGCAAGACATTTCCCTGTGAAGTCTTCCCTGACTCCCTAGAGGACAGATTTCTGGCAGTTTACAGAAATTCTCTGCCATTCAATACCTGTATGTTCTCCAACAAAGTCTGGAGATCTCAGCCCAGGCCAGGGATGGGGTGGGAAAGAGAGCTGGCTCTACTTTTGGCACTTTTTCCTAGCCCTAGGGAGAATTATTATTACATATGACACTAAAGGGATGCCTGGTGGCTTAGTCAGTTAAGCATCTGCCTTCAGCTCAGGTCATGATCCCAGGGTCCTGGGATCAAGTCCCGCATCAGGTTCCTTGCTTGGCGGGGAGCCTGCTTCTCCCTCTGCCTCTGCCTGCCATTCCCCCTCCCCCACTTGTGCTCTCTCTCTCTCTCTTTCTCTCTGACAAATAAAGTCTTTTAAAAAATAAATAGGGAAATACATATGACACTAAATAATATATCTGCTATTGTATGTTATGTTGTCTCTGATATATTCTCTATTCTTTATATTTCTTTCTTTTATACTAATCAACCCCTCATATCTTAAATCCTTTGCTATAATTTATAATTCTTTTTTTTTCTTAAAAATTCTATTTATTTTTTGACAGAGAGAGATAGCACAAGCAAGGGGAGCGGCAAGCAGAGGGAGAGGGAGAGGACCCTGGGATCATGACCTGAACCGAAGGTAGACGCTTAACCAACTGAACCACCCAGGCGCCCCCTAATTTATTATTCTTTTTTAAATTAAAAAAATATATTTTAAGATTTTATTTATTTGACAGAAAGAGACAGCGAGAGAGGGAACACAAGCAGGGGGAGTGGGAGAGGGAGAAGCAGGCTTCCCGCCGAGCAGGGAGCCCGATGTGGGGCTTGATCCCAGGACCCTGGGATCATGACCTGAGCCGAAGGCAGACACTTAATGACTGAGACACCCAGGCACCCCTAATTCTTTTTTTTTTTAAAGATTTTATTTATTTATTTGAGAGAGTGAGAGAGAGAGAGTGGGGAGAGGGGCAGAGGGAGAGAATATCCAGGCAGACTCCCGCTGAGTGGGGAACCCAACGTGGGACTCAATCTCATGACCCATGAGATCCAGGACCTGAGCAGAAAGCAAGAGTTGGATGCTTAACCCCATAATTCATAATTCTTTGTTTTTAACTTTCCCTGTTCAAATACTTGTGTGTGTGGTTTTTTGTTTTTGTTTTTTTTTCCCTCTCCTGATTTAACCCATCCTGATACATATGGCCAGAAATTGATGCTTTTTTTTTTTTTTTTTTTACTTATGGGCTCAGTTGGGGTTACCAAAGAGAGCCAGTACATGGTATCTTCATGTGGTTTAGACTTCTCATGGCATGATAACTGAGCTCTAGGAAAGAGTGTTCCAAGAAAACCAGGCAGGATATGCAATGTTTCTTATTTGCTAGCCTGAGAAGCCCAAGAATATCACTTCAGCATTCTACTGGTCAAGCAAATAACTAAGATGAGAGTTTCATCACATCATGACAGAGTTTCAAAGGTAAAGAAGTAGCAAAGAATTTGTAGTCACATTTGTATCTACCATTCCATATGAGGTTCCATATGGTAGATATTTTTACATGGATACATTAAGTTAATAAATTAGTTCATTCATTGGTTATTCTAATTTCGTTCATGTTTCCTCTGATTCATTAATTCATTCAATAATCTTTATCATGTGTATTCTCCAGGCCCAGTTCTGGAGAGATTCTTCCCAAAGTATGAATGCACTGGGATACCTGATCTACTCTGAATGAGCTTTAAATATTGTCAGGCAGGTAAAATTCCTGCATAATTAGGCCCCAAAACAATAAAGTATACCACAAAGTGTTAAATTGAATGCAATAAAGTGCCCTATGCATAAAATTGTGGCGAGACCAAGAACAGATCCCAGGAGTCCTGACTTGCAGCCCAGTGTTTGATTTACCAAAAACAAAACAAAACAAAAGTACAGTATCTAATTGAAAATAAAAGGTCTGGTCGCTGAAATATTTCAGAATGGGCATCCATCATTTTTGCATGTCACAACCATGTCAAGAAGTCCCGAGAGAAATTTTTTTCTGTGAAAACATTGATTTTCTTTCTTTTGCTAAAAATTGTGTCACCATCTCAATCAAAAAATACAAGAACTGTTGTGATTAGAAGCTTCTCTTGTAATCAACTGGCATCCAAACCATGTCCATTTTTGGCAGACCATATTTTATTGACTTTATAATTTTTAGCTCAAAAGCCTGAAGGGACTAAGAACCACTATACTAGCTATAGCAATTTTAGAGATGTAGGAAAAGCAAACTGCAATGTAGACCCAAAGACAAAATTCCAAGCATCAATAGGCATTTTTCAGTAACAAAACTAGAACTAAAACTGAGGAGGAAAAGCTATTTAGCTTTGCTAAGGCCATTATTTTCTTTACATATATTCTAGAGAGTAATGAAATTCCAAGCAGCATTAGAGAGCTCTTTTCTCACATCAGTGATAAAAAGACGGGAAAAAATCCTATCATATGATCTGCGTCTAAGTGAGGAGATAAAAGTAAATTGTAAAATGAGAGCCTCACCTGAGACTCCTGCTAGAAATAAGGCTTCTCTGAATGAAGATCAGGAAATCATCTTCTACTAAGGAAGCTACCTGAATTCCACTCAGGGAATTTGTTCTAGGAAACAGCTGTAAGGTAGACACATTAGCATTTAAAGAAGCCCTTTTGAGTCAGAGTGCAGAATGCCACCAAAGAATGATTAAATCTCTCTGCTACAGGCTTTTGTGAGTGGGGGTGATGAAGAAAAGAATTTCCCAATATATTAGGGTAGCACACTGGCTCCCCAGATGTATCCTGAAACCTCGGCCAACCTCAGATTGCTATGAAGACCCTTTCCATCTCTCTTCTTTCATTTCTCCCCATTCCCTACCTCCTGAATATCTTAAAATACCAAATGCATTTTGAAACATCATTTATTGTGTATTGCCCTCCATCATTAAGTATGGCACAATTCTCAGAAATAAAGCCTGAATTTTGGCTTCAAATAAGCATTCATTCAAATTCTAATTAAATTACTTCACTGAAACCTACTTGAAACAATTAGTTGCCAGAACCAGTAGTAATAGAGTTACATACACTGAATTTTCATGCAGGTCAGGATTTTGAATAGGCTGTACAATATAATAAAGAGGACTACTTAGGAGGCATTATGAAAAAAAAAAAAAGTTTCCCTCTTCAAACTGGTCTTTATAGGGGCGCCTGGGTGGCTCAGTCGTTAAGCATCTGCCTTCGGCTCCGGTCATGATCTCAGGGTCCTGGGATCGAGCCCCGCATCGGGCTCCCTGCTCGGCGGGAAGCCTGCTTCTCCCTCTCCCATCCCCCCCTGCTTGTGTTCCTGCTCTCGCTCTCTCTCTCTCGCTCTCTCTCTCTCTGTGAAATAAATAAATAAAATCTTAAAAAAAAAACTGGTCTTTATAGCGAGTGTAATTTCAAATGTGATCAGATCTTATATGTGTTGGGGACTAGAGTGTACAGGTGGAAGAGATTTGGATGGGCAGGAAAAAAAAGGAATAGAATGAATAGAAAGCCTGTGTGCTATGCTTAAGGGAGAATGGAAGTGGCATGGTCAACTGAAAGCAAGAATGTGACTGGGATATAATGACACTTGTCAAGAGGCAGTACCGGGAGCCCGGAAGTGTTTCCATGCTCCCCCTGGAGCTTAACCACGGCTCACTCAGGATGTTGGAGACATCCATGTTCCCAATCAGAGTGGTTGCAGAACTAAATTGATGGCTTGTTTTTACTTTGAAAATGATGACAAAGAAAATCATCAGTTCTTTCCTTCCTTCATGCTTTGGGCCCTCCAGTACTTGTCCAGCCAAGTTTTCTTAGCCCTATGAGTTCATATAGCCCAAACTGGCTCTATAAATATTGAGGGAATGAGAAGCCATTCTTTTAGTAAGAAATTAAATATGCAATTCTTCCTGGCAAGAATGAGTTCTGAACTAGATATTGAAAGAGGTGAGAAGATAAAAATTTAAGAGGACATATTCAGGAAGGACATTAAAAATGAGTGAGGATAGAAAACACAGGTGTTCTGTCAAGCTATTAAGATAAACTAGCTCCTTTATTAAAGATTTTATGATTTTATTTTCTAATATGCCCCTGCCTATCTCAAATGGCTAAAATACTTAATGACCACACTTGAAAATAGTCCCCCTTCTTGCTCTTGCTTGTAGCCTCTGCACTATCTTCCACTAGATCATGTCCTACAGCTCTGTAAGCCTCTGAAGTTATCCAGAAAGATGTAAATCTAATTGAGATAAACTCAGGGTAACTTATTATGGTCTTCAATGATATCCCATAATGATTAGGTGTCACAACATGAAATTTTGTTATCATGGAATTTTCCATCACTGTTACAGTCACATTTTTATAAAAATCCTGTATGTTAGCTAGCTAATCCCATCTGTTACCTCTATCTATCTCTCAAGATAGATGAGTGGAGGGAGGAAGGGAGGGAAAGAGAGAAACACTCTCTTATATACACAGTTATTCCTTGAGATACTTTCTATGAAATGTATGTCTACACAGCTTCCGTCACGTTTGTTCTTACCTGTGTAATATTCTGATTCTCTTAACAAGTGGTCAAGTACTTCCTTGCTCTAGTAACTTCTTTCCTTTAAATAAACTTTACTTTTTTGAATATAAATACGGTTCTCTGTAATGCATTTTGAGATTTTTTTACCTCATTCCTCTGATTTGTTCTTTGGTTACAGACACCCTTGGACTTTCTGAGAATTGCACTTTCTGAAAGAAACAGGTTCCAAATGAAACTTCAAATACAATCTAAATAACAGGAAAAAGTCAAAAATAGTGGGAAATTACTACTACAAAATTCACAGAGATTGCGCAATTAGAGTGCTTTCTGTGAACCCCTCACATATGCAGATGTTTATTTGAAGTCCAGAAAATGATGAGACAATGATTTGAGGGACGCTGAGACCCTCACTACAGCTATTTTTAACTTTATCGGCGAGCTTCACCACTTCGTCTCCTCATTCACTGGCTGTGGCTTTTCCTTCCTTCAGACTCACAAGTTCGAAGAGAAGGTTCACTCCAAAGTCAGACTATTCAAGGCTCAGTATCATGAAAATGCACTGAGTCAGCAATTAGTAAACAGATTATGTAAATACAACTCCTGAACCAAGTGCTGACATTTAAGTACTGATGTTTACCTAGCCCTGGGCTTTTCAATTAATTGCAGCAAACTGAATGGTAAACTGCTAAATCTTTTGATTTTAGAATGTATCCTGGGTTTATCCAGAGAATATATTAGCCTGTCCATGAAAACTTTTGTGTCACTGCCATGTTGCCAGGCCAAATAAGGAAAAGAAAAAGCAAAAAAGTGAAAGAAAAAAAAAAAGCCTTTCATTCAAACATTAAAATCGGAGGCTCCCTATAGACAAATACAAATGCAGTAGGCTTTTTAAAGGCAATTTAAAAGTGCCCCGTTCTTAAAACACTTTCTTCGCATATTTCACACAGATTTCAACTTCTGCCACCTCAGGAGTTACTTTTTCTGGGGTTAATAGTGTTCAGCTGTACCTATATGTCATCTGGGGCACGCGAATCTCTTTCCTTAATACTATTTTTGGTCCATGAATAATCATAAACCATTCACCAGGAACCTGCACCATACCTGCACCATAGGGAAAAAAGACATTGTTTTACACCATTAAGAGCCCTCACTTCTTCTTTTTGAAATCCTAGAAGATTCTATATTAAGGCTGGAAAACATATTCCTTAGCTACAGAAGAAAGACTTATTTCTTAACAAATGATGATTTATCATTTGAGAACAGAAAGCTGCATTAGCAAACCAATGAAAATGGCTAAAAGTGTAACCACTTTGCCTGGCAATTATATATGTGACAGATTCATTTATCTACCTGTATAGAGCCTTAATTTACGCCAGCACTTAACAGCTAATTGTTGAAGTGCACTTTTCTGCAATAATAATGGAATTTTTTAGAGTATCCTGAAACAGAAAACACTTTTAAATAAACACCTATGTCATTAATTATCTAATCAAAACAGCACTGAAAAATGCCAGAGAAAAGAGATAACAGGAAGAAAAGGTAAAATGGCATTTGTGTAAAGAAATTAAAACATCAATTATTGAATGAGTAAATGATATCATCATGTTATTTCTGGACAAATGGATAATGAAGTTTACAAACAAACAGTCCTTGCAAGAAACTTCTTAAAAAATCTTCATAACAATGGTAGTATTTTTACTTGTTCATATTAATTTAGAATTAAAACATGACTAAAAATCTTTAAATACAACTGAAACCTTATCAGCACTTGGCAATATTCTATATTCATCTCCAGTTTTCTATGTACTCTTGATACACCTTTCTATATATTCTGTTTTTTTAACTGTTACTCAATGAAACTCTGCTACATAACCGATTAGTTATAAGAAAGGTATTCCATCAATATTAGCAGCTTTCATGCTGCTTGCCTAGCAGACATAAAATATGGGGAAGGGATTTTATAAATTCCAAAATTGTTTACGTATCAAGTCAGTAAAAATTATAATCGGAAGAATTTGAATAAGATAAATATTTAGAAGTTTTTCATCATATTTAGAAGCCTCATTACGAATTTTAAATAACATATTCCCTGGGTATTTAATGAGTACCTTGGAGGAAGATGAGGGATTCTCAAGGTGATGAAGGGTGGTCTGAGAAACTTGGGGCCAGACAATGTTGAACATGAATGCTGACTTCAACTTACTCTCCGAGTAGCCATAGGCAAATAACTTAAGCTCTATAAGCTTCAATTTCCTCAACTCTAAAAAAAAAGATAATAATGCTTTCCACACAGGTTGTGTGTATATGCATGTGTGTGTGAGTGTGAGAGAGAGAGACAGAGAGAGAAAGAAATGAACTTTGATACTGCAAGCCACCCATTACAGTCCCAACTGCTGCTCAATAAAGGCAATTATCATGGCCTCCCTCTACCACATCCCTCAGATTTCCTTCTTTTAAGATTATCAAAAATTCAACCAACGGATAGAGAATGACTCTTACGAGCCAGGAGCCTAGTAAGTCCTACAAAGATTAATAAACCATCATCTCTGTACACAAAAGACCCTCAAATTGTCTGTCTTCTGCTTGTCCACCTTTTCCCCTCCTTCCTTGCTACCATTTCTGAATGTATTTTCCTGGATCTTTCCCAGAACTGCCAATTATCTCCTACTGTTTTGCGTGTCAGTGAGCAAGAAGCGACCTCATTGCTTCTTCAAATACTTGCTGTCCTCTGCTCTTGATCCAGTGCTTTGCAAGCACTGTCTCCACACTCCCATTCAGTTGTTGCCCTTTGTGAGTCATGCTTCACTCTGATCCTTTCTCCTCTAGGGGCAGATGGATGTACCAGGTGCCCCAAGGATCAGAGATGCATCTTTCTTGCCCAGAGCCATTATATCAAAAGCAGAATCCAAAGCCATATCTAAGGAAGACAGAGAGGGAAACTGAATAGTTCACTTGGGCATTTAAAAGAGGGCTAAACTTTCCTGCTATTGAATATACCTCTTCCCCTAAAGCAAGCTCTTAATATGGGTCCCAAGAAAGCAATAGATTTGTATGTCCATAGAGACTGAGCTGGCTTATTGATTTTTTTCTACCATCTTTTGATCTATAATATGCATATTTACTAAATTGTTCTTTAGTTTTTCAATCAAGACGTTCAACCTTGATAGAACTTCGTATGTCATCTGAAATAAATGCCCATTGTATGGTTTTAATTTTACTATGAGGAGATTGAGCTCAAAGAGACAAGAAAGAAAGGAGCTAGTATTTCCTAAATATCTAATTTGTACAAAGCATTAGAAGTCTGGCCTATAGAAATCTTCATTTTACAGATAAGAAAACTGAGGTTAGGGGCACCTGGGTGGCTCAGTCAGTTAAGCATCTGCCTTCGGTTCAGGTCATGATCCCAGGGTCCTGGGATTGAGCCCCACATCAGGCTCCCTGCTCAGTGGGGAACCTGTTTCTCCCTCTTCCTCTGTCCCCTCTCCTGGCTTGTGCTTTCTCACTCTCTTACTTGTTCTCTCTCAAATAAATAAATAAAATCTCAAAAAAAAAAAAAAGAAAAAAGAAAACTGAGGTCCATAGAGCTTCTGGGACATCTCTAAAGTCATACAACTTAACAAACCAATAAACAGAAGAATTGGAATTTGAACAGTGTGATAGTTAAGTATTTTTGACGTTGACTTTTGACACAGGATAAATTTGCTACTTAGAGAAGTCACATGGCTTGTCCTCAAATATTCTAACTAGTTAGGATAAGAGATGAAATCTGTAGGTTCAGTCTGCTGTTCTCCATTGCAGTGCCTACTCCACCATGCCAAAATGCCTGAAACTTTTAATTTAGAGATAATTCAAAAGCCACAATCACCATATTATAATCTCTAACAAATCTATTTTTTTTTCTTTTTGGAATTTTCTTTACTTGATTTATTTTATATAAGTTTTAGAGCATAATTTTTCAGTGTTAGTTTGTTTTTAGGATTTGTGAAAAGAGTTACTTAAAAATACAATTATGATTACCTTTTATTAGACCTTAAGTTTTTGACATGGAGAAAGCTACAAAATATGCTAATTTTAGGGATAGATGGTCATTATATATTCTTTATTGAGGCTAGAGACATATTACAATTGTATAGACAAATATGACTATTAATGAGATATTTACATACATTCCACTATCTTACTTATTTTTTTTTAATTTAAATAGCTCTAAGTAGCAAAAGTCTTTTAAAAATGCATTATTCCATTGCGATGGAGAATTTTGAGGATTTTTAATTCTGATTTTTGGCTCTTATTCAGTGTCTTCTTGATTTATTTGAGGAATAAATGAGAATATGTAAAGCTTTTAGCACAGTAGCACATGTATGGTGCTCAGGAAAGTTTAGTTTCATTCATTGGCTTACAAAATATATTTGCAGGATATTAAATTGCTAGTTATAGTAACACAATTTATTAAAACTGAAACAAATGTCAAAAATCAAAAGAATAAAGCTGTACTATTATCTCACTCCATATACAAAAATTAAGTCAAAATGGATCAAATACCAAAATATAAGAGCTAAAACTGTAAAACCCTCAGAAGAAAACATAGGAACAAATCTCCATGATCTTGAATTTGGCAATGTCACTGTTAAGTACAAACAGCAAAAAAACAAACAGATAAATTGGATCAAAATTTAAAACCGTGTGTATTAAAAGGCACTATCATAAGAGTAAAAAGACAACCCACAGAATGAATGAAAATCATTTACAAATCACATATCTGATAACATGATTTATAAATAATATATCTGATAAGACTGTAGTATCCAGAATATATAAGAAATCTTATAATTCAACAACAAAAATACAAGCAATCCAACTTTAGGATGGGCGTAGGACTTGAATATATATTTCCCCCCAAAGAAATGATATACAAATTGCCAAGAAGTGTGTGAAAAAATGCTCAATGTCACTAGTCATTAACAGAATGCAAATCAAAATCACAATGAGACAGCATGTCACATCCACTAGGATGACTATAAACAAACAAACCAAAAGCAGGAAAAAACAAGTATTAACAAGGTTTGGGAGAAACTGGAACCTACCTAACGTTGGTGGGAATGTGAAATGCTGTAGCCACTGCAGGAAAACAGTTTGACAGTCCCTCAATAAATTAAGCATAGAATTCCATATGACACAACAATTCTACTCCTAGGTATACCTGTAAGATTTTTTTAAAAAAAAACTTAAAGCAAAAATTTGTACATAAATATTTAGAGTACAATATTCACAATAGCTAAAGGGTGGAAATAACTCAAACGTCCATCAACTGACAAATGGATGAACAAAATCTGGTACATATGTACAATGGAACATTACGCAGGCTCCAGAGAAACGCGTATTGACACATGCTACAACACTAAACTTTGGAGACATTATGCTAAGTGAAAGAAGGCACAAAAAGCCACATGCTGTATGCTTCCATTTACATGAAATCTCCAGAATAAGTAAATGCATGGGAATGGAACATGGATCAGTGGTTGCCAGAGGCTGGGGAGAGGGAATGAGAACTGACTTTATTCAAACATTCCCCTATTCCTGAATATGTTATCTTCAGTCTTCTCTTTTTCTGCTAGAAAATATGTGGAGTGAATTTTCTCACTTTCATATTAATACAATAGTATCCTAGTAGCCTACTATTACCATTATCTAGTGTTCCAGAATGGATTCTTAGAAGTGAAACTACTAGGATAAACAACACGTACCAGTTCCAACATACAGGAGATAAATCCACTTCCCAGACTTCCCAACTGCAAATATCTTTTTAAATTTTGTTTTCACTTCTGTGACTCCGACAGATAAAAATCTATTTTATTATTTTAAAATACTAAATAATAAATTAGAAACACTCAAATTCCTAGTAAAAATTAAGATTTCCCATATCTATAGACATTTTTATTTCTTAATAATTTCCTATTCACCTCTTTGACTATTTTTATATGGCATTGCACCTTTTCGAGATAAAGTTGTTTAACTATTTTTTTTACTTATGTGTGAAATTTTATTTATTTTTAAACTTTCTTTATATATCTCTTACCATGTTAATGTTTTGAATTTGTATTTGTATTTTTTCGTTTATAGCTTTCTGTTAAGCTTAGTAGAAAGAGAATTATAATGTTCTCCTACATTATTTCTCAGTACATTAAATTTATTTTCAAATGTAGACTTTATTGACATTTTTGGGGGGTGGGGTGTAAAGAGCAAGACAATGATCTATTTTTTTTTTTCCTCAACTAGATAAATACTCCAGCACAATTTATTGACCAGTACCTTTTTCCCTACAGATTTAAAGATCTCACCTTTATCACATATATTATTGTACGATGATTTATTAGTCTGAACAGTGCCATGTTTATGGATCCTTACAATACATTTTGGATATCTAGTAAACAAAAAGCTTCTTCCTCATGAGTCTTCTCTTTCCATTCTGTCTTGGTAATTCTTGATTAATAATAAAATTTCAATATATTAATTATATTCCATGATCATCTAAATTTTGTACTTTTCTTTATTTAAAAAAGTACACTAAAAAATATCTTATTTACAATCAATTAACTTTTACATATATGGCATTGGAAACCGAAGCAAATGCTTATGCAATAAGTGGTACATGTTACTTATTTTATAAAAAACAAAGGGAAATCAGGCATCCTTGGGTCAGCTACCAGAAAGTCTCTTAAAAAGATATCTTCACAGTATATCCAGCGTCTAGGGCTTACTCCTCAGTCTTGAATTTTTGATCTTGTAGGTTCCCACCATATGTGTGTATATTTCATAGATGTGCCAAAATATATATAAGGGAAACCTTTCAATTTACCTCTTCTTCTGGCCATGGTGGTTCTTACAAGAAGGGCCACAAGTTAAATAAAAAAGCATTTGATCCATGGTTCTCCTCTGCTTTGACCTCTTCTCAGTTTCTAGATCCACTATCCTTTGACTACACCAGGGGCAAGGATACTGGGCAACATCTCTAAGAAAACCTTCAGCTTTACATGGACAGCCCATTTCAGCAGTATGTTATCAGCACTATACACTCATACCTCCTAATAATAATAGGACAGTTTTTTCTTACTGTAATGAAAAAAATAGTATGTGGGTTTGATTCCTGGTTCTGTCACTTGCTAGTTGAATGAACTTGGAAATACTTGTGACTCCTTAGAACTTCAGTTTACTCATCTCTGAAATGAGAATGAGAATGTCACAGGCTGATAAGCGTATTAAATGAAACAATAAGCTTAAGTGCCCACTACAAGTGCCAGGCATATGTCACACTCAACGTATATACACACAGATATTATGCATGGTGCATCTTCCCAAGCCTATGCCTCATATATAAGTTTGGACATTGAATCCCAGTACTAATCTCCAGCAAAAATAAGTTAAATGATTTTATTATCACAATAAATAAAATATGCATATAATATATATATAAGGTATAAAAAAATTTGAATTTTCAGCAAGTTTAAGTCAGAATTTCATTAATTTCTAAAGAAGATTTTAAACTCTCAAGTTTTATGGAGATTTAAACATTTTGAATTCAACACCTAGTAGCAAAGAATAAAACATAGTTATGTAACTGATGATAACTGTACTATACAAAATTTCACAGAAAAGAAGCAAAATATATATTTTTATTGTGATGGTGGGGCAGAGTGTAGATTTTCCAGAAACTGGTATTGATTTGGAAATAGCATGAGATCCTAAATTGAAAAATTTAGCTTCAAATAAAAATGTACAGGTTAAAAAAATGTACGGGTTAGAAAATTTGGAGCAACAAATTCTGAGATTTGAAAAGGTACACTTAAATGATTTGCTTTTCATCATTCAAAATGACTCTCTTAAAAATTTTTTAAAAAAGAAACTTGGGACTTCTAATCAAATATGTGTTTACGGGTGACTAAACAGTTATTCCGATTCCATTGTGCATATTGGATAGAAAATACACAATGAATTTAAATTATAATATTCTAAGTAAGTTTACAGAAACTAAATCAAGTGCCTGATGAAGAGTTCCCAATATTTCTTAAAAAGAAAAGAACATTGATGGTACATTCAGACAATGGAATATTATTCAGCACTAAAAAGAAATGCGCTATCAAGCCATGAAAAAACATGAAGGAAACTCAAATGCATGTTGCTAAGTGAGAGAAGTCAAACTGAAAATGCTACATATACTGTATGATTCTAACTATGTAACATTCTAGAAAAGGCAACACTATGGGGACAATAAAAAGATCAGTGGTTGGCAGGGGTTGGAGGGGTAGGAGATGGATAGAGCACAGAGGATTTTTAGGGCAGTGAAAATACTCTGTAGGATATTATAATGATGGATACATGTCATTATACATTTGACCAAACCCATGGAATGTACAACACCAAGGGTGAGCCCTAACGTAAATTATGAACCTTCGGTGATTATAATGTATCAGTGTAGGTTCATCCTTGGTAAACAATGTATCCTTCTGGTGAGTGCTGTAGATAATGGGAGAGGTTATGCCTGGGATGGGGGCCTGGGTTATATGGGTAATTTCTGTACTTTCTCAATTTTGTTATAAACCTAAAACTTCTGAAAAAAATAAAGTATTAAAAAGTAACATTGGGAAAATGCTATAGGAATAGAAGGGAAAGGAAGAAATCACATTTATATCGTAAATATATCAGTGGGAGATTTTTTTGTATGTGGGAGGTACAAACAGCTAGGGTTTTCAGATTCTCACAGAAAAAAAAATACCCACAAAGCAATAACCTTGAGAGACAGGCATCAAAGCTTGTATTTTTCTTTTAGATATGGCAAAATATAAATAATTAGTGCAATCCCAAGGAAAAGGGATTTTGTTTCTTCTTGTTTTGTCTTGTTCAATTTCCTTAGTCGAACAAAAAGCCTTCAAAAATCTTTTCATTTTAAGTGCTCACAAAAAGAGTAATCACCTATAATTTTTGCCCCTGTTCTCCATAATAAGGTTAAGTTCAGTTCAAACTACTTATATAAGCAAAGTCAATATTTCATTGTCCAGCTTTTGCCCATAAAATCGACCTGGGTAGTCCCTTTTGTAACACATGTCAGAAAAAACAAAAACAAAAACACAAAAACAAAAAATCCTAACATTCCACTGATACCATGACAAAGTCTGTACTTTCAATGAGCACACTTTTTACAAACATCTTCATTTTGCTTTGCAAAACTTTATATTTAGAGTATCTGTATTTGAAAGAAGAATGATCCTATTACCATTTTCTTAGTAGATCTTAAACTCCTTTCAATATTCTCCATCTCTACCTTCTTCATGCTTTTGTTTTATTTTAGGTTTGCATTAGCCATTTTTTTTAAACCGTGAAATGAACATTAGTGAGGGCTTGTTGTCTTAGAAATTGCTTGCTCCTCTCTTTCCCTCCCTCCCTCCCTCCCACCCACTGCTGCCTGATGATCTTTCTAAAACCTTGTTCAAACTCTTTCATTCTTGTGGAACATAAAAACTCCTGATTCCTTCACCTCCCCTAGCAACACACACACACACACACACACACACACACACACACTGCCTAAAAGATAGAGTCAAAAATTCTTACATGGCAGAAAATGCATTTTCAGCCACATTTCCCATAACTGCCTCAGAGGCAAGTCTTTGCTCCAATCAAGTTGATTTGCTCATTTTTCTCCAAACACAGCTGGAATTTTCAAATCACTGTGCCTTTCTACATCTTGCTCTTATTTCCTGGAAGTTTCCCTTTTCCTTAGGACAATCACTTTTTCTATGGAGGTATCACAGACTCCAGCAGGCAGTATTGTGTGTCCTTTCCTATCTTCCCTAATTGTATTTGCTCATCTGTGCTTGCATTTATCATATACCTTAGGTGGTTTTATATCAAAACAATTATTGCCTCTTCCTGATGAGATGGTTTCTGAGGGACTCCCTATTGGTGTGATCACACGTTTGGCCAAGCTATCTGCCTCATCCAGTGGAATGAGAGGGGCGTGGGCACTTGCCACTTCCAAAGCAGAGCTTTGGCAGAAGGCAAGTAACTTTCCCTAACTCTCAATTTCCCCATCAGCAATATGAGACACAAAATGAAAGGTAATATAGCCAAACTGCTTAACCTAGTTATCAGAACATAGTAGTTGCTTAACAAATTCTTAAAATATTTTAATAATTATATAATGATAATCATTGTTTTCTAAGTTTAAAAGAAGAAAAAAAAACATAAAAGCCATATATTCAGTCAATAGTAGAATAATAATTATCTGTGACCACTCATCATTTTCAATGCAAATTTTGTGCTTCTAATAATCTCTAGTTAGGGTATCTTATCAGCGTTTATAGGAATTATGAAAGCCCTAACAGGGCAGTAGGAATAGTGGATTGGGTCTCTCGTGTTTCTGTAAAAAAAACAGCATAAAAAAATTGGAAGATCTCCTAGCACTGTACTCTAGTACCGTACATGTGAGGACATATGAGAAGAGCTATCCTTTGGTAACAATACAATCTCGTACTTACCTTTAACATTAATCATATTTGCTCACGGAGTGCCAACATTTGCATAAGGTAGGAAATTAAAACCAATCCCAATTGATCAGCTCTCAAATTCACTGTTCAAAGTAAATTTCAGCTTTAAGATCTGGCAGAACTTTCACACAATGACATGTTATTCAACATCTCCCATAGAGCATGCATTGTCTACTCTCCTTCAAGCAAAAGAATTATGAAAAGGAAGTAAAAGCAGACTTGTTAAGGTTCTATAATAGAATCCATCTTCCAAACCAAGATCATGCTTGGCAAGAACAATCATTGTCCAGAAAACAATAAAGCCAACTTATGAAAAATGTTCCTGGTTTCCAGCATACACTGAACTGTAAATCCCTATTTATGAAGTATCCAATTTACACTGGTATTCTATAGGATCACCATAGTCAATAACAAATAAAATAGTTTGAGAAACTAATTTAAGTTTTTAGCACTAAGAGATGTGATTCCTATTTTTTAACAGAAGAGTCACTGCAAAGTTTATATATGTAACTAATCTACAAGATGGATATACATACTTTTGTTTTGTCACATAATAAATTGAAATTTATTTCATGCTTTCAAACAGGTGTTTAGAACTGATTGGAATCTGGATTGAAAAATTACAGTTAAATTAGCTTTGTTTCCCTTCAAATGGGAAGAGAGTGCTCATTGGTTATAATAATAAATTTATTGAAAACCTATTAATCTATACTCCAAATTCAGTAGGGTATACTGAAATCATAAAAGAAATATTCTTTTTTTTATTCTTTCTTTACAGAGAATCAATAAACAACATTTTATTTGTGTATATTTTTATCCTAACAGTATCATATTATATGTATTTGTTGTATCTTGGTCTTCCAAGAACATGAATTAATCTAAGGAAAATCTCTCCCTTTCTGTATCTCCCTCTCTCACCTTAAAGGACATGGGTGGGAAAATGAGGCTATCTGAGCAGAATGACTTAGGAATCCATGAAGCTGTGCGAGTTGAGACCGTGGTCAGAGAACCCCATTCATGACATATTCTGAGATTCGGTCTAAGAATGCCACTAGGATAAGGTGATTCTGGACAAGAGAACTCACGTTAAATCATTAGCATTCACTCTCTGCCCTCTTGTGGTAAATATTGCCAGCCACCTAATGTGGGATTAAGGTTATGAATCAATCAGTGATATTGATAATGTGCAATGTTCCTAACACAGCACTTATTAAAATGAATGTGTATTTGTATTAAAATATTTTTTTCATTTTCTTTTAGTGATACTTTAATATAATTTTAAATGTGACTACTTTAATTTTGCAATTGTATTATTCAGACCACTAACATAAAAGTGCCTGATTGGAATAAACCAGGAGATCTAATTACAAGCCCCAGATGCTGAAGCGGTCTTCCACTTTTCTGTTCACTGTAATCAGATGGCTTTGTCGGGCTTATATAGCAATACAAAGAATTTGAGAAAACCAGTGTGTTACATAATCGCTGCATTTATCTACATTTATCGGTTGTATTTTGGAATACTTTAAGGCTGGACAATTCTGCTTTGAGGGATAGATTTATTTTTTTAGACATTGCTTTTGTTTGAACATTAATTGAATGTCTACATTTCTTTGTACACCACACATATAATTAGTAGCACTTTGCCGCCCTCCCTTAAGGAAGGCCTCATAGGAGAGCTTTATGAAGCTGATTATGTGATATGATTATAGGAGTAATGAGAATTATGTTTTATAGGCGTCTGTCATAAAACACTTTTCTTACCTACGTGTTGGTGAGTGAAATGCCACAATTACAGATTAATTTTCCTGATGCATCTCCAACATTTAAGAGGCTATATTTCCAGGAGTGGTGGGGCAGAATGCAGGTGAAATCACACATGCTCTCTTGCCCCACCTCTTGCTCTCACTTTCTCTCCTGCTCTTTTGCTGTTATCCTCCTTTTGCTCCCCAGCCCCTGCCACCCACCCACCTGAACATTGTATGATTCGATTTGTACACACAATCCTTGTGTGAAATGACTCCTCTTTACAATGGACAGGACAGGCTGAGGGCTGTGAATATTACTGCCAAGCAGCAAGGAGAGTAAAGAAGTTCCCCTTCTGGGCTGGGGCAAAAAGTAGCTAATGGTGCTTGCAATTATTAAATATGGGTAAAATAAAATCAGACTTCAGCAGTTTATGATAAAACTTGCTAACTTATATTGTGACTTAGTTCATTTCTTCTCTGCCCTTTTTACTGGCCATTCCATGCTGTTTCTATTCACTTGGTTTCATTCAGGAGAAACCAAAATCTCAGCTTCAAACAGCAATGATTTATGTCTCTCCCACAGCACATGCCCACTGTGTGTCTGCTAATCAGTTACCCAGGCTGATGGAGCAGCCTCCCTCACGATCATTGCCAATGCCAGAGTGAGAAAGAGCCGTGGAGGCTCCCACTCCAGCAATTAACTGCACTGGCCTAGAAGTGGCATAAATAACCTCCGTTCACACCTCATTGGTCAAAACCACAAGAGCCCTCAAAGTACAGTTTTATCATATGCCTGAGAGGGGAACAACTTAGAAATATTTGGTAAATAATATTAATAACTACCTTATATGTTTCCTCCCAAAGTACCTCCCGGTCCTGGAAGACAGCTGCTCTGGTTTGCTGCACCTCCTGGAATCTGTTAGCAAAGTTCCATGTCTCCTCCTGGGTATTCAGTTTTCTCATTTTCCTAATTTGCCACTGAGCTCATGTTCTTTCTTCTACTTCCTTGCACTTCCAATACTCCCTGTTTTCAAGGAGCTAATATTCTGGAGGAGGAAAGGGGCATGTAAGTTAGAAATAGCATGCAGAGATTTCAATCTAGTGAAAGGACAAGTGGAAGGTCTGTATCTCAGGGTGGTGGGGTTAAGAAACTCCCAAAAGGGTGATACTTGAATTGAAGTGGAGAGACGCAAGATTATTCCATTAAGAGTGAAAACATGTTCAACTGCAAAGAGACATGATAAATGCAGACACTTGTCAATTATTCAGCATAGCCATCTAAAAATCACATTTTCAGAGTGTCTGATTGCGTGTCTCCTGGATCATGTGCCTATCACTTAGCCAAAGAGAGCAGACCATCCTGATTGGCAATAACATCAACTCTACTTGCAGTTAAGAGGCTTAGCTGTTACCAAATTGAGATAGATAGATAGATATGGGTAAATGAGAGAGAGGGAAAGAGAGTGAGAAAGAGAAATAGAGTGAGACAAAGAGAATTAATGTCGGTCAAGAAAAAAGTACGTAGTTGTCCACTATAGCAAAGTGGGAACAAAAACGACTAAGGTTTTGGGCGCCTGGGTGGCTCAGTTGGTTAAGCGACTGCCTTCGGCTCAGGTCATGATCCTGGAGTCCCTGGATCAAGTCCCGCATCGGGCTCCCTGCTCGGCAGGGAGTCTGCTTCTCCCGCTGACCCTCCCCCCTCTCATGCTCTCTCTATCTCATTCTCTCTCAAATAAATGAATAAAATCTTTAAAAAAATAAATAAATAAAATAAAATAAAATAAAAAAACGACTAAGGTTTCGTATGTACCATCGAAGTGTCTGGAATTCATTCTCAAGGTGATGTAGGACCAACTAAAGTAATCCAAGAATTGAGTGACAAGTCCAGGCTGTAGTGAGGCAAGATCTCTCTGTCTCCCACAGTATTGCAGAAGATAAATTCAGTGGGATTTGAAGTTATTGCTATAATTTAATTGAGATGTGGGGAGGCCATAAAGAAAAGCATCAACAGAAGTAGAAGCAAAGAGGTCAGAGACCCAGGATAAGTAGAAAATATATACTAGGTAGCACTTAAGGATTAGTAGCATGATGTTAGTACAAAGGAGTAACAATGCAAGATGACTAGGTTTTCTGCCTCTTGCAGATGGGTAGTCCTGCTGCTACAGTGAGCAGAGGAAAGGAGAGCAGGTTTCCATGGGATGGTGGGGGTGGCAGTGAGCTCAGTCCCTCACAGCCAGCCCTCTCTCTGCTATCTTTGCATGCCGGAGGGAAATACCTCAAACAGCAAGATTATTTTATTATTAGTGATATCTGACAAACAGGACATTAACCTGGCTCACAGCATTCCTGGGGATGAGTTCCATGTTGCAAATTCAATTTGTGTCAGATTAGTTTAGTTTAGTTTAGTTTTTTTTTTTTTTTAAGATTTATTTATTTTATAGGAATTGGGGAGAGGGAGAGAGAGAGAAATCTTCAAGCAGGCTCCCTGCTGAGCACAGAGCCCAATGCTGGCCTCCATCCCAGGACCCTGAGATCATGACCTGGGCAGAAATCAAGAGTTGGACACTTACCTGACTGAGTCACCCACGTGCCCCTGTATCAGATTAGCTTTTAAAGAATATACAGTTTGTGGGCGCCTGGGTGGCTCAGATGGTTAAGCGTCTGCCTTCGGCTCAGGTCATGATCCCAGGGTCCTGGGATCGAGTTCCGCATCGGGCTTCCCGCTCCTTGGGAGCCTGCTTCTCCCTCTGTTTCTCTCTGTCTCTCATGAATAAATAAATAAAATCTTTAAAAAAAAAAAAAAAGAATATACAGTTTGCAGGTACTATAAGATTTAGAAGAATATTTTCAAAGAAATAACCTCTGGAAACAGCTTAAAGTCACCAAAATATTGAGTGCTGATATATAAAACCGTAATTGGTAATAAAAGCGTACCTTTCAAAAAGGAAAGAAAAAAATCCTTTCATCTGTATCCCTACCATCAAAGGTAGAGCAGTGTATTTCAACCATCACAGTTTTCACTAGGAGTCCCCACAGGCACCTCCGGTGTCAAACATTTTTATTCTTCCCTTTAACTAATTTCATAAATTAACATAAATCCTAAGTCAAATGGGCTTCCGAGACTTCATAACCAATTTTTACCTTTCTCTTCTGTGGACACACTTGGCCACAACACTATAAAACTGGCTATAACTCTGCCTATGCTGAGAGATAGCGTATGACTTTCCTACATTTTCCTATACGTCATGGCCGTGCACCTAAAAATCAGAGTCACCTTCATTCCATTTTAAGGCACTCTAGTGTATTCAGAAATAGTCATTTTTTAACAAATTCCAACATAACAGGATTAAGCTTCATCTTGGATCTAACTTTTTCTTTTTAAAGATTTTATTTATTTATTTGACAGAGAGACACAGTGAGAGAAGGAGCACAAGCAGGGGGAGTGGGAGAGGGAGAAGCAGGCTCCCTGCTGAGCGGGAGCCCAATGCGGGGCTCAATGCCAGGACCCTGGGATCATGACCTGAGCCGAAGGCAGACGCTTAATGACTGAGCCACCCAGGTGCCCCTTTTTAAGTAATTTTATTTTTATTTTATTTTTTTAAGATTTTATTTATTTGACAGAGAGACACAGCGAGAGAGGGAACACAAGCAGGGGGAGTGGGAGAGGGAGAAGCAAGCTTCCCGCGGAGCAGGGAGCCCGATGCGGGGCTCGATCCCAGGACCCTGGGATCATGACCTGAGCCGAAGGCAGACGCTTAACCGATTGAGCCACCCAGGCACCCCTTGGATCTAACTTTCAGTTGTGATGATTTAAGTTGAATTTAGGAAAATAAATTCATCTTTCATTCATGTATTCATTAGTTCAGAAAATATTAAGACCTCTCTGTGTAAAACACTGGGAAATAAAAATATGATGCAGAAAGTGAAATATAAGGTATATATTTGAGTAATAAAAATATGACATAAAATGTATCTGAGTAACAATTTGAGATAGCAATAGTAAATTCTGTTACATCAGCTACTACCCAAAAGGAGCAAGTAACTCTTTCAATTTATTGAGAGACAACATGCAGTAAAATTTGTAGGTTTTTGGAGAAAATTTTAAAATGAGGGAGGAAATGAGGGAATAGTTTAATTGTGGTGAGGCCTTGGGGAAAATAAATGTAAAATTTTAAGACATGGTTTACATGAGCCCTTTTAACAGACCACAAGCACACTTACAGCAGTGCATTACTTCAGCCAGGAAGTAATCAGGTCGCCTTAGTCAGGTCAGGCTAGTATAACAAAATACTACAGACATTTATTTCTCACAGATCTGGAGAATGGGAAGTCCAAAATCAAAGTGCCAAGTGTTCTTGGTGAGAGTCCTCTTCCTGGAATGTCTGCTCACCTTGTCTCTGGATGCTCACATAGCCTTGTGTTGATGTGTGCCGAGGTCGGTCGGTCTCTGGTCTTTTTTTCTTTTAAGAGCAGTAATCCCATCATGGGGGCTCTACCCTCATGACCTCATCTAAACATAATTATCTCCCAAAGGCCCCACTTCCAAATATCATCACACTAGAGATTAGGGTTTCAACACAGGAATGGGGGGGGCACAAACATTTGATCCATAGCACAAATCAACATAATTCCCCAATAGACAAGAATGAAAATGAAAAGATGACTTCAGTGTTTGCATCTAGTCTTAATTTGGAATATGCTAAGAGGCAAGGGAGCTTTCGTCAAATGAGATATAATTTATCATGTAACGCTATCTTTACAACACAAAACATTTTTAATAAATTCCTATGTTGACATAATTTCAAATGTACAGGAAAATTGCCAAGAATAATATAAGGGGGCGCCTGGGTGACTCAGTCAGTTAAGCATCTGCCTTCGGCTCAGGTCATGATCTCAGGGTCCTGGGATCAAGCCCTGCGTTGGGCTCCCTGCTCAGCAGGAAGCCTACTTCTCCCTCTCCCTCTGCCCCTCCCCCCCACTTGTGCACCCTCTCTTTCTCTCAAATAAATAAAAAAATAAAAATTTTAAAAAAGAATAATATAAGAACTGCCATATACATTCCATCCACCCATGTTCACCAATAGTTTAGCTATTGTCCAATTTGCTTTGTCTTTCTCCTTCTCCTGTTATCCATCCTCTCAATGTCTATATCTCTAGATACCAATATACAGATAAACATACATATATGCATATATTCCTTTTCCTAATCTATTTATAAAAGTTGGAAATGTTGTGCCCCTTCATTGCTAAGGACTTCAGTATGTATTTAAAATTAAGCATTCTCTTGGGGCGCCTGGATGGCTGTCGTTAAGCATCTGCCTTCCGCTTGGGTCATGATCCCAGGGTCCTGGGATAGAGCCCTGCATCAGGAAGCCTGCTTCTCCCTCTCCCACTCCCCCTGCTTGTGTTCCTGCTCTCGCTATCTCTTTCTCTGTCAAATAAATAAATAAAATCTTTAAAAAATAAAATAAAAAATAAAATTAGGCATTCTCTTGAATACAACAGATAAAAATATTAAATTGCTTTTCTATGACCTTGATATTTTTGGAAAATATGTAATATATCTTCCATATATCCTTTGAAAAGCTAAAAAAAATAGCAGTTTAAAAGAATTATTTTGTTTGCAAGTAGGATTTATCTATCATTTAAATGTATCTATTATTGGGGGGCCTGGATGGCTCAGTTGGTTAAGCGTCTGCCTTCAGCTCAGGTCATGATCCCAGGGTCCTGGGATAGAGCCCTGCATCAGGCTCTCTGCTCGGCAGGAAGCCTGCTTCTCCCTCTCCCACTCCCCCTGCTTGTGTTCCCTCTCTTGCTGTCTCTCTCTCTGCCAAATAAATAAAAAAATCTTAAAAAGAAAAAAAAATTTGACTATTATTTGAAAGCACCTAGGTTATTAATTGGGATTTGGATGGAAAAAATTTCTGTGATCAACAAAGTGTAGGATATGGTCAGTTATTATAAACTGTGTGGTACATAGTCATATTCAGCCTTCTGCCTGTCTTTATAAATAAAGTTTTATTGAAATACAACCACATGTATTTGTTCAAGTATTTTCTACAGCTGCTTTGCACTACCAATGCAGTTAATAGGTACAATGGAGACTGTATGGCCTGCAAAATCTAAAATAGTTACTACCTGGCCCTTACAGAAAAAAAGTGTGCTAAACCCTTGTTTAAACCAAGCAGGGTTTTTTTTGTTTTGTTTTGTTTTTATTGTTAGAATTCACAGAGCCTTTAATTAGGCTGTCAATTTCTAAGATGTGTTTAAAGAAATATTATTTTTTTAAAAAGCCCACAAAAAACTAGATATTCTCTTACTTAACAAGAATACAATTATCAAAATCATAATATTTAAGATTAATACAAAAAATATCTAACCTATAGCCCACATTTAGTTTTTAATTACTCCAGTAATGCTTTGTGCTATTTTATTTTCTGGTCAAAAGTCTAATTCAGGGGTGCCTGGGTGGCTCAGTTGGTTAAGCATCTGCCTTCAGCTCAGGTCATGATCTCAGGGTCCTGGGATCGAGTCCCAAATCGGGCTCCCAGGGAGCCTGCTTCTCCCTCTGCCTCTGCCTCTGCCTCTCTCTCTCTGTCTCTCATGAATAAATAAATAAACTCTTTAAAAAAAAAAAAAGTCCAATTCAGATTCCTACATTGCATCTGACATATTTCTTTAGTTTTCTTTAATCTGGAACATTTCCTGTCTTTTTTCTTGACCTTAACGTTTTTGAAGGATACAGTGCAGTTATTCTGGAGATGAGGAAGCATGCATAAAATTAATGCTGTGTTCACCGTATCAGGAGGAACATAATATCAATTTATCTGAATATTGATGGTAACTCTGATCATTGGGTTAAAATGGTATCTTCCAGATTTCCTCCCAACATATTTTTATACATTATTTTTAATATTCTCTCAAGTGATTTCCAATAATAAGTTGTAGAGGATGATTACTGAGTTTCAATTATTTCAGGAAACATTAAACAAAAAATTCAACACATTCTACTGTGTGGCCATGAACAGCATTCTGGTAAGTCGACAAAGTAGTCAAAAATAGGCTACTTGGGGGGGGCCTGGGTGGCTCAATCATTAAGCGTCTGCCTTCGGCTCAGGTCATGATCCCGGGGTCCTGGGATCGAGCCCCGCATCGGGCTCCCGCTTTCGTGGGAAGCCTGCTTCTCCCTCTCCCACTCCCCCTGCTTGTGCTCTCTCTCTCTCGCTGTGTCTCTCTCTGTCAAATAAATAAATAAAATCTTAAAAAAAAAAAAAATAGGCTACTATGTGGTGGTTCAATTCAATTAGACAAATACTGAGGGCTGCTCCGTGAGAGACACTATAGTTAGTTGTTTAAAAGATATCTTGAACAGGTTATAATTTAGTAGGGAGCAAAGCAGATTTGTGAATATCTACTCTGCCTCATGTGAGTACTAAGTGCTTCAGGAAGTAGATAAGTAAATATTATAAATAATTTTTAAAAAGATATTTAATAAGTTAAGACATAATCATGTCATTAAAAATATGGGTTGTAGGAGGAAAGCATTTCAAATGTAGTAGAACACAGCAGCAAAAATTAATTAATTAATTAATAAGTAATAGATATAGATAAAATGGGGTCTTAAAAATATTTACAAAAGAGATGATACAGTTAGAGAAGTATGCATGTTATATGTTCTAGAGTAAACTCGGAAGGGTAGGTTTAGAAGAGATAGGTAGAGACCTTGGCTAATAAGAATATTAACCTACACTTTTTCACTAAGCAATGGAGAATCATTAAAAGCATTTGACCAGAACAAAACTGTGATTAGTGTTGTGTTTAGAAATAGGAAAGAGTTTAGAAGAAATTAATTGGTGGAAATCAATTATTAGAGTATGAGACAAGCCCAGGTGCTATATGATCAGTCACTACTAAGGTGGTAGCAGTGGGAATAATAAATATCCTACCCACTGTGGAGTTGGACAACTGAGGACGGATGTGTGTATGTAGGTGTAGTAGATAGGGTAGTGCTCACAGACATCCCATTAACATGGCCAGGACACCTACCCATCAGCTGCTGTAAATACCATCTCCTAAAAGCTCAAAGCTGTTATGTCTCAGGGGGCTTGCCTTCCATGCAATGGGAGTGAGTATTCCTGGGAAGTTACCCACTCCATCTCTGAAAGCGCCTATAGTCATTTACTGATTGATACTGGAGGAGCACAAAAGGCCAGCTCCTGTTCTCAAGTGTAAACAATTCTATGGTTTGGTTTATACTCCAGAGCCTCACCACCTCCTTTTACCTAAATCACATTTTTTCTTTACTCCTTTACCTTTTCTATTTTGCTTTTTGCATGTCTCTACAGGTGTTCCCTGAAGAGCTCTCCCTTGAAAAACCACAGCACCAAATCCCTGTCTCAGGCTCTTCTTCTCAGGAGCCCAGTCTAATACAGTGGATGCATGTCACCTTTGAGGGTAAAGAGACTGGAATGCTGAATAATATTGTTGCTTTCAATAGAAATGGAAATAAAGTTCTAAAGGAAAAAAAAAATAAAAGTTTAATGATGAGCTTTTGAAGTACACATTCTGAGATTTAAAAATGATACTTGGAAAACAGAGACCTAGATATCTTGTATGGGAGGTTGGATACAGAGAGGTGGTGAAAAAAAGAATAATAATAAGAGAAGAAAGGATCTCCAGAGACTATTAAGGAAAAAAAAAAGAGAGAGAGAGTAGATTTTGGGGTAGAATCTTAGGGATAAAGTACAATTTGGAGATGTCAAGAGGAAAAGAAGCCTATGGAGGCAGTTCAGAAAATCAGTCTCCAAAGAAAATGGGATTTTCAAAAAGAAACAACATAATATATTTTAAAGAGGAGTCAAGAAGGATAAAATCTGAGAAAAGGTGAATACTTTGGGCAATGAAGAGGGATGTAGTTACTTTGTGTCTTAGTGGAGGAAAAAAACCAAGGCTGCAAGAGATTGCATGCACCGTAAAGAAGGAAGGCAACCATAGTGATCATTTTTGCCAGAAGTTTACTGGGTTGCCAGTTCAGAAAACTCTGATGTGTTTCTCTAGCGCTCCCAGGACAAGAGAACTTGAAATTAAGCAGCAAAGGGCAGTTTATAGAGGTATTGGAAGGCTCATATTGATTTATTCTCTGGGGCTTCAGAGAGAATATCTCAGGAAGTCTTTAGGTCCTGAGGGTGTGCTTTCTGATTTATTTGTACCATCTTGATTCCCACTGTCTACTCCTAATGTTTCTTGTCTTTGAACAGTATCAAAAGGAGACACCATAAAATCATGCCTTGTCAGAGTCATTTCCTATATCTTTCGTGTATAAGGAATTCAAATAATCTCATCTTTTTTCTTCAAACTCCTTATAATACTCTGTAATTTAAGACTGAGCAAAAAAGGGTTCATTTTAAAGTGGCCTATAACATGAACTTCAAACATTAAAATATAATCTCCTTAATGCACTAGTTCATCTTTAAACCAGCATAATTTCAAAAAGGTCAAAACAGTGAAAGTCATGTGTTAAATTTTACCAGCAACACAAAGGCTTTCGTAGATGGACAATTATGAAAAATATCCAAAACATTTTCATATGGTACAGAAGTAAATTAATTTGCCTTAAAATTCTACTTCTACTCTGTCTCGTCTTTAATATTGATAGCTTTACTGTTTCTGTGACCCAAGACTTTCATAGCATTAGTACTGCCTTTAAATAATTGTTAAACACATTTCATACTATCCAAACCTTCAACAAAATCAGTTTTTTTGTTTGTTTCAAGAGTTGTAGTAGTAATACAAACAAAATGCCATCTTCATTTTTTGAGAACAAATGGTTAATTACTCAAGTGCCCCAGAGTGAGAGGTCTCATAACAAAACTTTTCCCAGACCCAGGGTTTCACTCAACATTTCCACCAAGAAGACGTGACAAAGAAAACGTACAGCGTGAGTCTGAAGACATGGATTTGCTCACCTTTAAAAACTGACAGCTACAAATAAAAAAATAAATTTCTCTTTTGCTCTACAAACAAGAGCACTGTTAGTTTTATTCCCCCAGGATCAATACTAATCATGCTATATAACCAACCCAGAGCACTTGGTAACAAGCAGGACATTGTGAATTCAATTCCATTTTTTTTGTGAGAGAGCTACGAGTCAATATGTTCTGAAGACAAATGAAAAAAAATCTAATTTTTAGGCAAGGCTATAATGGGAACACATTTATAATACATCACTCTCGATATTTATACAAAGACACTGCATGGGTCTTGTTAATGCTAAAGTATTATACTCCTCACTGTCAAATGTAACTTACCTCTCACTGGTGAGAGATACTATTCTACCTGGCATATTATTTCAAAACATGTTTCCGTGGCCTTTGTATGTGTGGGGGATACTTGAAGTTGGAAAGGTTAAAGGGCTGCAAGATCTTGGAGTAGAAACAGGGAGGTCATATGCAGTTTGGCAAATGCAGGAAAGAGAACAATAGGGAAACGGTGGAGTTAGAATGAAATAAAACGCAACTTAGGAAGACAAACCCAGTGGAGGAGAGCAGAGGGTGATGCTGAATTGATTTTACCAAGAAGCATAGGTCTGCTCCCCTATGCATACTTGAAGTATCAATGGATTCAGTGTTTACTGCTTTCCTTTCCACGTGGAATGGAAGAAAGCACACTCATTAAACTGCATGAACTTTGGGGAGAATTTCAGCCGCACGATCTCAGCCAGCAAACCTAGATCGCTGTCGACTTGATGCACAATTGATTTCCATTCTGTTTGCCATTCGATTGGTACACTTAACATTTTTTAACTTTCCTCTTAAAGCACAAACTGTTCTTAAACTTATCATATTGACCTAATGAGTCTCTCTTTTTCAAGACCATAAATAAAAACAAAGCATAAAATCATCACCTGGTCCTGTTGTCCTCAGAGCAAGCAATATTTCACAAGTTATTCCTGTTTTGCCTCGAGACCTTAATGGTCATCACTTCTAATCTCCTCTGGTATCACACTTAGTCATTTAAAAGTTCTTACCTTTACTTTGATTCACTAAGTTTAACTGCTTTCAACTCTCTCCTGTTTAAGTATCTCCTGTATGAGATCCTCTAAAATCATTAAAACTGACTTTTGGTCTATTTTGCATTCAAAGACTCTAGTGGATGGTTGGGGAAAAAAATACTATACATCTGACTATTCCCTGGTGTGTTTTCAGACACTGATTCTGGATTTTCTTTAGGAGGTAATCATTTGCTGGGTATAACAGTGTGGGAGGGATGCAGAAGGGGGCCAATCTGACCCCGAGTACTGATCAGTTGAAGCAATCATGCAAAGGGTTTTCAGAAGCATTCAGAACAGATCGAAACAGTCATCGCCTGCCTAAAGCTGCTAAAGCACCATCCACACTACCCTTAATGTTCACCCTAGGATGAGCCCCTGCAACTTCTCTGGAAAAAGTGGTATCAGGGCGCCTGGGTGGCTCAGATGGTTAAGCATCTGCCTTCGGCTCAGGTCATGATCCCAGGGTCCTGGGATCGAGTCCCGCATCGGGCTCTCTGCTCAGCAGGGAGCCTGCTTCTCCCTCTGCCTCTCTCTCTCTCTGTCTCATGAATAAATAAATAAAATCTTTAAAAAAAAAAAATTAGAAAAAGCAGTATCATAGAATTTAGAATATAAAGACAGAATATATGCAGAAATTTCCCTTGGATTTTTTTAAAAAAAGAGAAAGAGCGACAACAGAAGAGAAATTGCTTTTAAAGAGAAAAATATTGCATAGTCTTTTTTAAAGGTTAGCATCATTTGTGAATATTATGAAAAATATGCCGATCTGATTTGCTTTAGAAAACCATGTCATAGTGTTTTATATGCATTAAGAACTTTTTTTCTCTATTCCAGAGCTTTAAAGAAAAAGATTATTTTTAACATATATTGCATAAAAACAAATAACAGTCACAGCACAATTCACCGGATCAATTTTCTGAAACTTTACCTTACTTTGTTTTTCAGAACAACGTCTAAAATTAAGGTTATCGGATCCATTCAATCTGAGTGATGATTTAGCTTAAGCTCGCATCCTACTCAACTTCTTATCCCACATGTGTACCCTATCACATCAAATGGAAAGTAAAGAGAAATTACATTCATTCTCCATTCACAAGAAAGTAGATGTACACATTTTATGAAGATTGCGAACAATAGGAATGAAATAAAGAAGCTTTCTGATTTATTCTTATTTACCCAGAAAATAAACTTAATCACAGCACCTGTTCCCCAAGCAGGCTAGCTAGTTGATGTTATATTACATTACCTGGGATTTCTCTAGCTGCTAGTGGATATCAGAACTACTGGAAACAGGTACTGTACTTCCTAAAGCAACACAAAGCTTGCAGATTATGGACTTGTTTTCAGAGAGAAGGATGAAAACAAAAGAGTTCATCCTCGAATTCTTCAATATTGTGTCTTCATTGGACAATAAAGCAAGCTTTTTTTCTGTCTTGTAAACCTATACAAAGCTCACAAACATAAACTTGCAAAGATCACCGATGACCAATAATCATGCCTTAACAAACTGAATGGTGTCTCTTCACATATTTCTGCTTTGCAAAAGACACTGCTGATTATACTCTGTTTAAAATTAGGTTTTATGTCAATACATTACCTTAAAACTTCCTCGGTAAGTGTTGCTGGCCTCTCTCAGGCTCAGTTCACCCACAGAGGGCCAAGGTGTCTTTCAGTTCAAGGCCTTACTCACATCCCACTCACATACCAAATTTTTGGTTTACCAAAATGTTTTTGGTTTATTCTTGACTTTAATTCTCCAACTCTAGCTCATCCTATAGGACCTAAATATATCCCAGGCTCCCACATAGCTTCTCTGAATAGAATCATATCTGAAGGAGCACTGTCCATAGCAGAAATTACTTTACAAGCATCCTGTTTAGCATGTACCCCTCTTTTCTCTCTTCTCCAACTCATCTGTATCCCAAAACTCTTCCCCCAATTTCTTTTCAGCACCAACTATATAGTTTCTCCATCCTTCTCATTCTAGCTCTCTTAGATCTTTATTAGATTAATATCCCCAACTTCTACTTAAGTTCCCTTTCTTTTCTGGAAGAGTTTTCTACTGCTGCTAATGAAGGATAGTCGGAAGAAAGGCAGGCAGGGACAAGCCTCCGTCCTAAGAGGAAACCACCCTTAAAAGGACTCTACACCACCCTGGAAGGAACCCTCCACCCTTTCCCACGTGAACAACTGCCTGATAGGTAGATGAGCACGTGGACAAAACCCTGATTGGATGACAGCCGCCCGGAGGGTTAATCAGATTAAAAAGAGTAGGCCAACATTCTCATAAGAACCCTCAGACTTAGAAACTCTATTTCAACCCTGTTGGGTCCCCTCCCTCTTCAGGAGCTTTGTACTATCACTCAATGAACTTTACTATCACTCAATAAGATTTGCTTTACTGTCCACCACTCTGATTTACCTCTTCTTTCTTCCAAGTGGAATGACCAAGGACTGTGGGTACCAAAGGGAAAGAAATCTTGCAAGACTGCCATAACAAATTACCATCAACTTCACACCTTTAAATGATATATATTTATTACTATGAGGTAATAAATCAGATGTCCAGGCTGAACTTGGGCAGGTCCTTTGTTTAGGGTTGCACAAGGCTGGAATCAAGGTGCCAGCCAAACTTATCAGGTGACTGGTAGAAAAAATCCAGTTCCTTAAGGATATAGGATTTAATTCACCATATTCTTACTGGCTGCTGGCCAAATGTTGTTTTTCACAGGAGGAGGCCCCTAGCAACCCTTGGCCTGGGGCCCACTCCATCTTCAAAGCTAGCCAAGACAGACCCTGCTTATGGAACAAGAGAGGAAAAATCTAAGCACACTGAATTCTTCTCATACTTTGAATCTCTCTGTCCCTTCAGCCTCAACCATCTAACTGCTTTAGTTTTTAACAGTTTATGTGATTACATTGGTCCCCACCCTGGTAATTCAGGATAATCTCCTTATTTTAATATCCCTATCTCCCAACTGATTAGTAACATCAGCAATGATATCTGCAAAGCCTCGTTAGCCATGTAACCTAACCATGGATGTGTCACAGAAGGCAAAGGCCATGGGAGCCAAAGTTCTGCCTACCACATCTTCCATTACTAGCTTTTTGTCTCTCCAGATCTGACTTTTTCTGCCTATTCTTTCAAGTCAGTATCAGGAAACCCCGGGGGCCAAGACTGTTTAGAGAATGAGGAAGGGAAGATGTAAATTGGTAGTGATATGTGTCTCCTTAGACAGTGAGTAGATAAGGAAGGGAATCTTTTGGTAAATATTCACATATTATTTGTTTTTCTTATCACACTAATGATGTTGGCAGACTTTTTACAAAATAACTTTTCTTTCTTTCCAACTTTACTATTTTTTAATCATAAAGCTCTGTCTGTGAATTAATATACAACCCAACCCCAACCCCCCCAATAGTCAAATGACCCTGTTTCCACTGAGAATGCCAAATTTATTTCTGTTCTAGTTTAAAACTCCAAAATCAGACAAGATAGTCCCACTACAGCAGTATAAGGCAGATGGGATGAGGAATGGAATCAAAACCTGGACAGAAACTCATCACCAGAGTGAAGAAGAAGTAAAGGACAACCCCTGTCATTGTATATAGAACATGGTAATAAATCAATAAATGTTTAATAAACAAAAGTGGGAAAATATGATTATAAATTTTAGCTTGAAATGTCAACAGATAAGAAAAGCATCATGTCTAAAGGACAGCAAGTATTTGGAAGGCCCTATTGAATGCTGACATTTCAGAGGTAAGAGCTGAGACTGAGTCTCCAGGCTCACCTTGCCTAAGTTATTTACTTCCTGTGTGTCTGTCTTCACTTATATAATGGGAATAACACTGCATTAACCAGATGTTTATTACAGTAATGCAATTTAAGAAACAATCCAAGAACCTCAATGGCTTACAATGATAAGCATACATTCCTCAGCCATAAGTCCGCAGGTAACCTGAATCAGTTCTCTTTCAACTGTGGGTTACATCCAGGACAGCTCTGTGGCTCTCATTCTGGGATGCAGGCTTGAAGGACATCAGTTATTCAGGGCATTTTCTTATAGTGGAGGACAGAAGCTTTTCAAGAAGCCAGCAGAAACACATGATGTGTAAGGCCAGAGAAAAGTCACAATGCAAACCCAACATCAATGGAGCCCTGGAGCCAAGAAGCCTTTCTTTTCATCATCTCCTCCCACAAGTTAAGAGAAAAGGAGAGACTAGTTGCTGAACTATAATAGAGTCACCGTAAACACTGACCTTGGAAGTTTGTCATTTGTAAAGCAAGGTAGTGCTAGACTTACGTTCAGTCGAGTAGGTGGAACATAGTGGAGAATATGAGTGAGAAGCAGGTGGAGATGGCTGTCCTCTGACAGATTTATCCTTGGATAGAATGAGAGGGGTGTGGGTCTAGAACATGGTCTCCAGGCCTAAGAGGAGGATAGGATACCAGGATAGAGCAGCATGGCTCTTGCAACTGTGTTAAGTTAGGGCAAGTCTCCCACAAGTAAGGGAAAAAGGAAAGGAGTCAAAGGAATTGGTTGGAACCTTCTTTGAGACAGATTGAGGGTTGGAGCTGCATGCCAGAGTTTCGGATCAAAAGCAAGGCTGATGTATATACTCCTGTAGCACCAGGGATATGGGCCTGATTCTCAATGATGAAAATTTGGGAAGCAAGTTCTGAGGAAGCAGCTTAATTTAACTTTGTCCATTAGAGAGAAAAGGGGCTGAGCTTATTGATAAGTGTGTCATATGCACATTTAACTTAGGTGAATTCGGTTGCTAAGGAAAGGGGAAAGGAAGAGAAAGAAAGAGAAAGGATGAGCCATTGCTTCTAGCTCTTTCCTTCATGGGTGTAAGATTCTGAGGGGAAGGTGCAGGTCATGAATCTGCTGTTTCCTTGGACTGTCTCAGAGACCAGGTGGTTCTCAAAGAGTATTTACCATACTAACTGGGATGCTAGTGTTTTAAAATACATATATTTCATACAAGATGACTCTGAAATGTAAGCTAGTGCTCAAATCAAGCAGCAGCACTGTTTTCTAACAGTGGGGAAGAATTCTGTTTGTAGAATATACTGAGAATTTGTACAATATGGCACCTTTCCAAGGGATTTTCAAGGATAATAATGGGCTGACCTTAGAGACTGAACCTCATATAAAAGCAAGTGTAGTTATACAGTTCTTCTGCCAATCGAGAAACCAATTATCTTGAGTTACTCACCACCTTTGTGACTGCCACCGTAGCTCAGTTCACTATCATCCACTTCTCCACATCCAAGCAAAATAGAAATCCTTTTGGCTCTACCTTCAAAATCTATCAAGCTCATATCCAACTTAGGATGTCTAAGCTCCCATTCTCTTGCTTAGACTACTGCAGTGAACTCTTAACTAGTGTCCCCAGAACCTTCTTAAGACATCAACCAAAATTTTAAATCTCTTGTAATGGCTTATCAAGCCTCACGTGATCTAGCCCTTAGCCATCTCTTGGTCCCATCTCCTACACCATCACTTCTCCACCCTCACTCACTCTGCTCCAGACACACTAGTCTTCAGTTGTTCTTTGCACACACCAGAAATGCTCTTGTCTTAGGGTCTTTGGCACTCTTCCTGGAGGTTTGTCAACGTTGTTAGTAGTTTCAAAAAATATATATATTTAATTCTAATAATCCTATTTTTGTATATTAATTTATTCACTTTTCTTTATCTTATTTTAGTTGATTCTATACAACTGTTATTTTTCTAACTTCTTATATTGGATGCTTACTTTATTTTCAATTTTTCTTTTCTTATTTATGGATTTCAGGTTATAAATTCTTCACAAGAACTATTTTTTGTATTCCACAATTTTGCTAGGAAGTATTTTTATTATCATCCAATTCTAAGTATAATTTCCATTGAGCTTTTCTCCTTCAGTCCATCATGTATTTAGAAGCACTTTTTAAATATGAAATATATGATTTTAAAAATACCTTTTGGTATTGATTCCTAACTTAATGTCAGTGGGTTTAGAAAATGTGGCTGGCATTATACTGAGTCTTGGAAATTTTTTTTTAATTTGCTTTATGCTTAGAATGTGATCAAATTTTATAAATATTCCACAAGTGCTTGAAAGTTTTTGGGTTGCAATGTTCTTTAGATGTCCTATTTGACTAAGCTTGTTAATTGTGTTGTTCAAATCCATATTCTCATTGATTTTTTGGTCTGCTTGATCTATCAATAAGTAAGAGAGGTGTGTTAAAATCAATTTTTTTCAGTTCTCCTTTTAATTCCTTCAATTTTACTTGATAGGTTTTAAAACTATATTATTAGGTGCATAGAACATTAGGATTGGAATATCGTCCTGATAAATTGAATCTTTATCAAAACAGAGTAGACCTCTTTATCTCAATTAATGCTATTTGGTACCCAAAGTCTATTTGGTCTGATATAAACACAGAAGCCTTGGATTTGTTTTAGTTCTTATTTACTTATCATATATATTTGCCCATATATGTTGGCCTATTATAAATGTTTGTTGGTTTGTTTCAAACTTCCTATGGCTTTAAAATTATTTATGCTGGGGCACCTGGGTGGCTCAGTCAGTTAAGTGTCTGCTTTCAGCTCAGGTCATGATCTCAGGGTCCTGGGATCGAGCCCCGTGTCAGGCTCCCTGCTCAGAGCGTGGGGAGTCTGCTTCCCCCTCTCCATCTGGCCCCCCAGCTCATGCTCTCTCACACTCTCTCACTCTTTCTATCTCAAATAAATAAATAAAATCTTAAAAAAATTATTTATGCCTCTTTTAAGGAACATATAGCTAATTCTGAGAAAAAAATTGTATCCTTTTCTTTTAGTTGGACACTTCTTATCTTTTAAGTGGAGTGTTTATTTCATTTACTTTATTCCATTAGAGCATAAGCTCCGTGGAATCATGAATCTTTGTTGTTTTCTTCATTGGAGTCTCCACAGTACCTAGAATATTACTTTGCACAGAGTAACGGTTTAATATGTATTTGTTGAATGAATGAGTGAATGAATGGTTATGGTCCATTTGGATTTATTTCTACCCTGCCTCATTTTTATAGAAAGGCAATGTTTTGGTGATTAAGAGTGTGCCCTGGAGTCAGACTACATGGGTTCAAATTCCAGCTTTGGTACCGAGCGGTCCCATGACATTGAGGGAGTAACTTTGTCTCCCTGTGCCTCAGTTACTTCATGTGATGATGGGGATGGAACTGCACCCTCGTCCTAAGATTGTTGTGAGGATTAAATAATTTAAACTATGTAAATCATTTAGAATAGTATTTTGCACTAGTATCTTGCATATCATGTAAGTGCTAGCTATTATCCCCTCTCCTCTCACTAAACTGGAAGTTATACCATTTGTATACTTCATACAATTTTAACTTGCCTACTTAACCATACAAAGTCTAATGTTAATTAATATCAATGAACCGTGATTACCACCCCCAATATATCTGCAGCTTTAATTCAAGAGTATAAATCTAGCTTACTTTTGTGAGCCTACATTAGACATAATTTCCATTGATTTATACTGTCACTAGGTATTTATGTATGTACGTATCTTCATTAATTTTTAAGACAACCATTCTATTTCTTTCTTCTCTCTCTCTCTCTCTTTCTACCCCCAACTTCTTTGAAGATCTCATTTTTTTGGTGCTTTGAATTTTTACTTTTATTTGATGTGCCTAATTATAAATTTCATTTTAATTTTGTATGCTTAGCTTTCATTGCACTTCTCGAAAGTGAAGATCCATGTATTGCATCTGTTCTGGAAAATTTTAAGTCATTCTCTCTTTAAATATTGTCCCTCCTCCCCTTTATCCTCTTCTTCTAGGACTCTAATTAAATGTATGTTTTACTTTCACTCAATCTTCCAACTTTCTTTAATATGTACCTTCTTTTTGTCCGGGCAACTTCCTTAAATCTTTCTTCAAGTTTACTAATATCCTAGATACTCTATCTGGCTATGCTCAACATGTTCATTAATTTAATTTCTTGGCTTTTATTTCTAGGAATTCTATTTTATTTTTAAATCTGTTAATTGTTTTGTTTTATAACTTTTTGGTTCTTTCTTAGCACTTTTTATATTCTCATTTACTTACACAATAAAATAGGCAAGTGCTTTATACTAGAAATAGTCTCCCTAGATATTTCATTTACTTATTTCCAGAAATAGACATTGTATTCAGTGTGTCCTTTATGGCCCCTGCCCTTCACTCTGTTGCCCTTCACAGTGCTTGCAACAGCAACAACCTCATCATCCTCTGGCCTGTGGATCTGCCAACCTCTCTGTCCCCCTCTGGATCCATGACTTTGGCCTTTGCGTGCAGGTTCTACTTCAGAGTCATTTTCTCCTTTATCTTGAAGGATAACAGCTGAGTGGCTCCATCAGCCCGTTTCTTGCCTGTAGAATTCTGGGAGTCTGGCAACTTTCTTTCATTTCATCCAGACTCTGTCCTTTTCCGTCCAAGCCAGCAGTGTCTCTGCTGGTGTAACACACTCTCAAAAACTCTGTGAGTCTCACATGTGTGTCATAAAGATCCACACTGTTAGGCAAAGGATTCCACAGGTTTTTCCTGGATAACCCCATCTCTATTCCTGGCTTCTGCTGAGATGGATGGGGTCCACTAGTCACATACCTCATCTCTTCAGCAAAAGCTTGTTCAGCTACAAACTTGGTTCTCTCTCTAGGGTATACTTTTCCCACAGTACATTTCCTAATTTTAGCATCCTTAGCAATCTGGATAGACTGAGAGTCTCCTAAGTCATCAAATGCTCCTTCTCTTTTTGGTTAATAATTCCTTTTTCAATTTATCTCTTTCCTCTCTCATTTTACACTAAGCACAAGAAGAAACCAGGCTATACCTTCAACACTTTGCTTGAAAAGGTCCTCAGCTAAATATCCAATTTATTATTTACAAGCTCTGCTTTCTACCCAACAGAATACAATTCAGCCAAGTTTTCTGCCAATTTACAACAAGGTTTTCCTTTCCTCCAGTTTCTGATAACACGTTTCTCATTTCCCTCTGGGACCTCACCAGAAGCACCTTTAATGTTCATATTTCTGCCAACAGTCATTTCAAGACAATCTAGACTTTTTTAATCTCACACTCCAAATTCTTCAAGCATCTACCCATTACTCAATTCCAGGCCATTTTCACCATTTTCACATTTTTAAATATTGTTATAGCAGCATCCCACTTCCATTAATAAAATCTATATTAGTTTCATAGGGATATATAACAAATATCCACAAGTTGATGGTTAAAAACAATAGAAATTTATTCTCTCATAGTTCTGGAGCCATAAGACTGAAATCAGTGTGATGGTGGAAAAGTTCTAGAGGGGAAATCGTATTTGCTTCTTCCAACTTCTGGTGGCTCCAGTTGTTGTTTGGCTCATGGCAGTATAGGCCCACTCTCTGTCTGTCTTCACTGACTCTCTCTCAGTCTCTCCATTATCTCCTTTTTTATAAAGACACCTTCATTGAATTTAGGGCCCACCCTAATTCAGGATGATCTCATCTTGAAATCCTTTCCTTAATTATATATGCAAAAGCCCTTATTCCAAGTATGGTCACATTGTGAAGTTCTAGGTAGACATGTCTTTAGACACCATTCAACCCACTGCAGATATTTTTGAATAATACATTTATAAAAATACATTTCAGGTAGATATAAGCTCACAATTAATGAAAATATCAAAGACAAAACTATCTACATTTACTTCTTCTTTTTCTCTATAACACTACACTAGAAAGATCAAAGATTAAAATTTAATAATCACCAATATATGAAAATTCAAGTCTGAAAATTGAAGCTAAAATAAAACTTGAGGGGCTTTATGATTTTTATTTCCTTTCTAATGTTGCAATAACATTTTTAATTACATTCCTAGGGGCACAGGTAGAAAAATATCCTAACAATATGACAAGGCACAGTAAACAGAAATGATTAAGGTCTAACAATGTGACTGCTTGAGGACACTGAAAACAGCAAGCCCCAAGTCACCTATTCACACTGAGATATGGCATTCTTGAAAATAATTTTTTTTTTTTTAACAAGCTGCTACTGCTTCAAGGTATTCAAAAGGATTTCACAACTCAAAAGGATTGTCTTTTCCTTGAGATAATGAAAAGTTAAATAAAATTCCCTTTTACTCCCATTTTAGTGCTTATTATGGGAATGGCTATCATAATGACCTTCAGTATGATAAACTCTTGAAGCTTTGCCTGGCATGTGCATAGGTCTTGCATTGTTAAGAGACATGGAATCCCTAATGGGAATTAACTATGTTGTGTTTGATTCAAGAAGAGCACAAAAAGTTAAGAAAGTTAAGAAGGCAGAAGAACTTGTCCATGAATTGACTCTTAATCCTTATTAGTAGCTTTACAACACAGCAAGTGAATCACATGGAAAATAAATAATGACAGATGTTTCTCAATGGTAATAACTGTCAAATATAATGAACTAAAGACACACATCTAATTTTTACCACAACAATGTGAAGAATGCTACAGTCAGAGCCAGTCCTAGGGAATTGAGGAGTTTGTCTTTGAGCTAATGACCTCCTTTCCCCACCTCATGTCTATTTACAGAACCTATTACCCTGACCCGGTTTTTCATGTTATTTCCCAACAATCCATGGCTACTGGTAAAATATATATTCAAATAAGTATTCTTCATATTTGATTCCTATTATTATTCTTCCCTCCTATCATGGACTTCTCATTTCTTCTTGAACTAGAGAAACACCAATTCTCATGTCAATGATAATTTACCTTATTAATAAGCAAATCATTGCTAATTTAATAATTTTATAGTAATAGAAGTGATTTTTCTATCCTGGAGAAGGACAGGATTACCATGGGGCACAAGGGAAATTTTGAGAAGTGATATAGGTCTATTATCTTGGTTATAGTCACAGATTCGCTGGTATAGACATGCAACCAAACTTATCAAGTTGCACACATGAAGTATGCACAATTGATCATATATCAATTATAGTCCAATAAGATAAAAATAAATTTATATTAATTAAAATTATCAAAATACAGTAAAATAAAAAATTGATCCCCCAGTCACACTAGTCATTTTCAAGTGTTCAAACGTATGACTATGATCTACTGTGTTGGACAAAACAGAGAGAACATTATTAACATTACAGAAAGTTTTACTGGACCATATGGGTTTAAACAGGACAGGAGCCCCTAGATAATGTATCAGCTTAACAGCAGACTATCAGCCAAAAACTATGAATATGACATAAGACGGTGAGTTAGGATGGGAGATGTCAGAAGATTGAGTTAGAAGAGAAGTCTAATGGGAGGCAGGTGAAGAAAAGATGACATTATAAAGATAATATTGAATTTTCTTGTCCATAGATATGTTATATCCTTCCATTTAATTAGGTGCCCTCTAATTTTTGTCAATAATGTTTTATAGTTTTTAATCTAGCAGTCTTGCACACATTTTGTTAGATTTATTACAGGTACTTTTTGCTTTTAGATGCTATTTAAGTTATATCATTTCATTGAATTTATAGTTTCTATTTTAATATGGAAATGCAACTAATTTGCATATTAATTTTGTATCCACAATCTTGCTAAATTTATTTATTAATTAAAATAGTTTTCTGCATATTCTTTTGGTTTTTTTCCTCTAGCTTTCTTAGGCCATTTTTGTGTGCTATATATTTTCCATCCTTTCCATTTAAAGTACTTTATTATTAAAGTGATTTCTTACAAGTCACATCCCTATATTTGATTTAATGATGATTATTCAGCTGGGCAGTCCTTTTCAGTGTCTGGTTCATAGTTCCTGTATTCACAGGAATACTGCCAGAATGAGGTGTAGTAAAGGGAAGAACTTACTATAATAATGTTTTTGGGAACCAGTTTCCTGAGAAATTTTTGTAAGAGAACACTGATACACATGTAAAGAACTTTTAATTTCTTTAAAAATCATAATTGTAAAAAATGTGATTTTTTGATATTTTACTGCAAAATATTAAAAATATTTGGGAAAAAACCCTGGTACCAAATAAGAAGAGTTTCTCTAGTGGTTACAACTTTTGATGAGTGATGGCACACTAGGTGATAACATATTTTGGGTTTGTTGTGATTTTCCCTAAAATCATACTCACATTTTATCACAAGAAAAAAAAAATCTGTGGCTATCTGTGGTGACAGATGTTAACTTAACTTACTGTGGTAATCATTTTGCAATGATATCTAATCATTATGTTGTATGCCTGAAGCAAATATAATGTTGTATGCCAGTTATACCTCAGGAAAATACAAAAACAAAACTTACTCACACATGTGACCATGTGATGAAGTCAGATATCCACATCAATACAGGGATTCAGCTTCAGGTATATTTCAGGTATATTTCAGAGTAGGGTCTATAGTCATATTTACAATTCAATGGTCAAACACTTCCTGAAAGAGAAATGACAAGGGAAGTACAGTGTAAATGAAAACAAATGTACCACAATGGTCCAAAAAATTTACTTGTTTCTACTTTTGATAGCTAATTGTGAATGAAGAGGAGAACAAAATGGCTTTTTTAAAAAGATGGGGTTTGAGATATATTTATCTTAGAAGAAACTCTGACATTTTACATTTTTAATAAATTTCATATTTGAGATTTGCTACCTGTCCTCATAATCATTTTATACAAAATTTTTCAAAACTTCCAGCAATCTGGGGCGCCTGGGTGGCTCAGTTGGTTAAGCGACTGCCTTCAGCTCAGGTCATGATCCCAGGGTCCTGGGATCGAGCCCCGCATCGGGCTCCCTGCTCGGCCGGAAGCCTACTTCTCCCTCTCCCACTCCCCCTGCTTGTGTTCCCTCTCTCGCTCTGTCAATTAAATAAATAAATAAAATCTTAAAAAAAAAAAAAAAAAAAAACTTCCAGCGATCTGTCTGAAAAAAGAGCTCAAGAGGTAGGTTGGGACAATGCTGAAAGCTCAAATACCAGAGTTTTTAGTAGGAATTGATGTGATTGGAAGTCTACTTTATGGGAAATTGGTTTGTCAATAGTGTAGAATGAATACAAATGAGTTGAGACCAGTGATGGGAAACCAGCTGAGAAGTTACTACAAATATTGAGATTGAGATATATCCAGGTAAGATGTAATGACATATGAACTATAATGATAGGTATATAAATGATACAGGAGAGAGAGAGAGAGGTTGGGGGGAGATTGTGGAAATAAACCTGTCTGATTTACAAGATTTGGCAACAAATTGAGGTAAAATCCTGGGAGTTTGGGAATATGATTGTGCAATTAATGATAATTGGGAAATCAGAAGGAAGATACTACCTAGGGAAGAAAATAATTACTTTTTATCCACATATATTAAGTACAGCTTTTTAGTATGTCATCCAGGGGTTCAACTGCAGCTGGAATGGTGGAACAAGAAGGGAGACAGGGCCATGGTTTTGGGGATTAGTTTTGAAGTCATGAAAGTCCATCGTACAGATGTAATACAGAGGAGAAAGAGAATGGAAACAAATAGAAATGTTTGGAACTTCCATCACTGTGGGTGGTAGAGATAAAGAAGAACCTGAAAAAGAGGCAAATAACACAAGCTCACGTGAAAAAAGCAAAACCCTGTGTCTCGGAATTCCTGAAGTAAAGGAGTGGAACACATAAAGTATCATGTCATTTGTGAAGAGGGAGAGTTTGACGTCTTCTTTGCCAATTTGGATGCTTTTTATTTCTTTTTGTTGTCTGATTGCTGAGGCTAGGACTTCCAGCACTATGTTGAACAATAGTGGTAAGAGTGGGCATCTCTGTTGTGTTCCTAATGTGTTCTATAATGATATTCGCTGTGAGCTTTTCATAGATTGTTTTTATGATATTGAGGATGTTCCCTCTATCCCTATACTCTGAAGAGTTTTAATCAGGAGTGGATGTTGTAACATAAAAAATAAAGAAAGAAAAAATAAAACCACAATGAAATACCAAAAAAAAAAAAAATTTAAGTGGTTGTTGAAATAGTTTTAAAATATTTTATATTAAATAGTAAACTGGTAGTTATCCTGGATTTATTTTTTTTTAAGCTGAATAAAATATTGCTTTTCTAAAAAAAAAGAAAAAAAAATGAAGGAGTGGAACAGTTCTTATTCTCCAGTAATGATTTCAGCAGAGTGAAGAGCTTGCAAAACAGGTTTCAAAGATCACTGAAAAAGTGTGTAGAAGGCTGGGGGGGGGGGGGTTGATAGCTTAGATCTCTCTTTTTTTCAAATAATTTTGGTTGGAATCTGAGAAAGTATCAGGTCAAATCAAAGTGTTTTGTTTAGCTAAGATGGAACTGAGTATATTTGCAAGCAGAAAAGAAATAGAATCTTTCAACAAATTGTACTGGAACAATTGGATAGCCACAGGCAAACAAACAGACACAAGAAAAAACACTCCACAAATTTAACTTAAAATTTCACAGGCAGAATTATAAAATTCTTAGAAAATAATATAAGAGAAAATCTAAATTACCTTGAATTTGGTGATAACTTTTTAGATACAACCCTAAAGGCACAATTTATAAAACAAGTAATGGATAAATAGGACTTCATTAAAATTAAAAACTTCTGCTCTGCAGAAAACACTGTCAAGTGAATGAGAAGAGAAGTCACCAACTAGAAGAAAATATCAGCAGAAGACTTAGGTCATTAGGGAATTGCAAATTAAAACAACGAGAAATTGCTACGTACTTATTAAAATGGTCAAATCCAGAACACTAACAACACCAAATCATGGCAAGGATGTCAAGCAACAAAAATTCATTCATCACTGTTGGGAATGCAAAATGGCTACTTTGGAAGAAGTTTGGCAATTCCTTACAAAACTAAATATATTCTTACTATACAATCCAGCAATTGTGCTTCTTGGTGTTTACCAAAAGAAGTTGAAAACTTATGTACACACAAAAAATTTCATGAGCAGTGTTTATAGCAGCTTTATTCATAACTGCCAAAACTTGAAAGCAACGAAGATATTTTTCAGTAGGTGAATGGATAAACTGTGGTAAATCCAGACAACAGCATATTATTTAGCACTAAAATGAGCCATCAAGCCATGAAAAGACATATTACTAAGTGAAAGAAGTCATTCTGAAAGACTACATACCATATAATTCCAACTATTTTTGGAAAAAAAGGCAAAACTTTGGAGACGGTGTAAATTCACAACCTCAGGAGCTTCCTGAGTATAATCTGAAACCTGGCTCCATACACGAAGGGCAAGGAGAGACTGAAGAAAGAGGCAGACCACTCCATATTGGTAGGTGGCAGGATTAATAAACAAGGGAATTTACATATGAGGCCTGCCTTGGGCCACTGCAAAAAGTAGATTTCTGCACCTGCCCACCAAATCTTCAAAGTTTATACAGAGGACTCAACTGAGTTCAGTCATATATATTGTCCAGATGGTTCCAACCCCACATTACTATCTCAAGGCTATGTCCTTGGGGCACCATCACAAAATCTTTTTTAGAATAGAAAAAAATAATAATAATAATAAAATTTCCAGGTGTATCAAGTAGACTGAAAAATTATCTTATTAAAAATATATACAGGTGCACCTGGCTGGCACAGTTGGTTAAGCATCCAACTTTTGATTTCGGCTCAGGTCATGATCTCAGGATCCTGAGATTGAGCCCCAAGTCAAGCTCCGTGCTCAGCAGGGAGTCTGCTAGAGATTCTCTGCCTCTCCTTCTGCTCCTTCCCCTGCTTGTGTGCACTATCTCTATAAAATAAATAAATAATCTTTAAAATATATATATATATATCTGTATTTCAGACTAAATATAAAGGAAAAGGCATGGGAAGCAGACAAACCATTGTCATAGAAGATAGCAATAGTATTGAAATAATCCTTTGTTGGGGAGTCTTAGAGGTCCTTATAGGATTGAGCCATTTGGGATTAAAAATCAGAATTGTTATAGTGAGTATGTAATAGGCACTGGGATCAAAAGTATCAAGTTTCAAATCAATGAGTTAATCAAATCTTCCCAGGATCATCCCCCAGTTACTTAGAAACCATTCAACTGGGATTCAATATTCACTGTACTATAATTTCAACTATGTTTGAAATGTGGATAACTATGGCTAAAAATCATAGCCGCTTAGACTTGCACAAAATGTATAATATGCAAAATGCTTTCACATAGGCTTTCTTACATTCTTAATAAAAGATAATTACCTTTTGTCCAGTCCATTTTCCTGTCCTGTCTTCTGCTCTTTCTTACTTTGATACTTGTTCTCTATCTCTCTCCCTTTCTCTGCCCCCACTTCACACACCCACACATACACACACACACACACACACCACTTATACAGACAGATATATTACACACTCGGGAACAATTATTTTCATAGCTATGATTCTAAATTAGCTTCCTTACATGGACTTTCTCTTTGGTTGTTTTGGTAACAATTGCATTATTTATAATTGCAATATATTTGCTTAGATAGGGCAAACAGGTGACCCTAGTCTGCTTTTTGGAGGACTTCAGTTTAAAAAATAGAAACAAAATATGTTTTTTGTGTATGTTTACTCATTTCTCTATAAATAATTCAAGTATACTTTATTAAGGTGCATATCGTGACCCTAGCACTGTACTTTTTCCCATTTCAGCAAAGAGAGGAAAATGATGGATTTTGAACCCCCAAATTTCATAATCTAGGTCTATAAAAGCATAAATACTGCTATACTGAACTTAAGCATGCCCTTTCTCAATGATATTGTGCTTCTGACAGGTCACCAAATACTTGTTAAGTGGAAACTAAAGGTATATATATATACCTTTACTGGTATATATGTATATATACAAAATACTTATGTATATATATACAAAATATGTATATATATATGTATGTATATATACAAAGTATATATACAAAATACTTCTATACAGCTACAAAACAATATATGCATAAACATTTTAAAATATAACTCTCTTTAAATTAAGATAAAACACTAATCATAATAGTTATTTAATGGGAAGTTTCATAAATTTTTTTTTTGGAAATGAATAGAACCTATTGGTTACTAATGAATGTGGTTAATGGATATGAAATGGGCATCAAAGTAAAAATGTAAACAGCAGCAGTGGAAGCAAAAAAATAATAATTAATAAAATGTATTAGGTCTTAGATAAGCACAATGCATGTGTTATGTCATTAAAAAAGGCAAGGCATCTAATTAGCTTTATTTATTTTGCTTTCTTTTTTTGTGATTTATTAGTAAATCATATTACATGTGAACATATGAACTGAGGCTACTAAGAAAGATAATTAGAAAGATGTTTGATAGATGACAAACTAGACAGATGATTGATAGATACGCACATAAATGGATAATAGTAATATGTAAGCGATTTCAAGAGAAAAAATTATAAAACATGATAAGAAATGTTTCAAAACTTAAATACATATTGGATAGGTTTACTGAATTAGTCAGTTCTTGACTTAAATTTATATGACATGATTTCAACTTGCAGCCATGATGAAATGACAGAGAATCTATCTATCTTCAGCCCAAAATGACCAAAAAATTAGAAACTGGATCAAATGTATGAAACAAAGGCTTTCAGACCTTGTGCAACAGGCAGGTTTGGTGCAATGACACCAGAGAAAAATGAAGAGTCACATAACCGAACCAATTTACTGCATGTAGAGAATTTCCAGGACACAGTGAATGACAGGGAACCAAAACAGATCCCAGCAGTTATTGTGCAGAATTTGGAGAGTCAAGATAGCTTATAATTCAGAAGACAGAGCACTGGAGTGGAGAGTTTTATAAGTAAAGAGCTTTATAAATTTTCAGAGTGACCCTAAAAATTTCAGTTGAATACCCATCACGGCATGCACAACAATAACCAAGACCAAGGAAAAATAAAAAAGGAGTACACAGAACAATCCTCAGATGTCACATATGACTAGGAATAGTTTATAATCTCAATGGTTAGTGAGGAGAAGTCTCATAATAGAACTTTCAGTTGACTGTTCAGAAGGGTATTGGGTAAACAACATATAATATGTAGTATATATTTTATCTATATTTATATGTATATATAATATATGCAAATATAACCTATCTATAGTAAAGGGTAAATAGTATATAAACAATTTTCAAGTAACTTTACAGTGTTTGACAACAAAGCTAAAGTACATTTTAAGAGAGACCAAAAAATACAGTGCCCAGTGACATAAAATTTGTGTCTGGCATCCATGCACAATCTAACAAGTATATAACAAGCTGGAAAATAGGATCAACGAGGATTAAGAAAAGTGATCAATGGAAAAAAATCCTAAAATGGCAGAGATGATGAAACTATTAGAAAAAGACTTTAGTACAGCTATTATAAAAATATAGTTCAAAACTATAAGGAAAATCATGACTTCATTAAAGAGACATAGAAGGTTTAAAAAAGTCTAATGAAACATACAATGCCTAAGTGAATAGGCATGGGATGCCATACAATGCCTAAGTGAATCATATAGGATATGATTACCAGCACACTAGATCCTATAGAAGGAAAAATTATTGAACCTAAAGACTTAGCAATAGGCAGCTCTGAAATGAAACACAGAAAAAAACAACTGAAATGTATAAACTGAGTTGTAAGAAAATTTCATATAAATAATATTTGACCTCATATAAATATATTTGGAATTACAGAAAGAGTGGAGCATGGGAAAAGAAAAAAAGATAAGAAGAAATAATAACAAAAACTTTTCAAATTTGATGAACACTACAGTCACAGAAACAATAGGTATAATGAACTTCAAATAGAGTATAAAATGTGCATCAAAATTAAATGACAAAACCAGTGATAAAAAGAAAATATTACAAGAAGCCAGAAAGAAAAGATATATTACATAGAAGCATTATAATACAAACTGTAACAGACTTCTCATAGTAAACAATGTAAACTAGAAAGCAGTGAAACGTCTTTAAAACCCTGAAAGAGAAAAAGTCAACACAGAATTCTATGCCAATTGAAAATATCTTTAAAAAATAAAGGCAAAATAAAGATTTTCCCAGACATTTATAAGTACCAGAAATTTTCAGAACCAACAGACCAGAACTACTTGAAATGTTAAAGGAAATTCTTCAGGCAGAAAGAAAATGATATGAAGGGGAAATCTGGATCCAATCAAAGAAATAAAAGCAACTGGGAAAATCAATGAAACTAAAAAACTGGTGTTTTGAGAAAATCAATAATATTGATGAACGACTAGCCCGGCTAATCAGAAAAAAAAGGAGACAAAACACAAATTATTAATATCAGGAATGAGAGAAGGGATATTAGTACAGAATCTACAGATATTAAAAGATAGTAGGAGTAGCTTAGAAACAGTTATATGCCAATATCTCTGAAAACAGGTGAAATTTACAAATTCCTTGAAGTTCACCCCAAAAGAAATAAATAACCCGAATGGCCCTATATCTTTTAAAGAAATTGAATTTGTTGCTTAAAATCTTCCCAGAAAGTAAATGCCAGGAGCAAATGGCTTCATTGGTGAGATATACCAAATGTTTATGGAGGAAATAACAGTTTAATACACAGAGGAGGGGGGCGCCTGGGTGGCTCAGTCATTAAGCATCTGCCTTCAGCTCAGGTCATGATCCCAGGGTCCTGGGATAGAGCCCCATGCATCGGGCTCCCTGCTCCACGGGAATCCTGCTTCTCCCTCTCCCACTCCCCCTGCTTGTGTTCCCTCTCTCGCTGTGTCTCGCTCTGTCAAATAAATAAATAAAAATCTTAAAAAAAAAAAAAAAAGGTAGAGGAGGAATGAAATCTCTCCAACTCATTCTGGAGGCAAGCGTTACTCTGATGCCAAAGTCAGACAAGTACATTACAAGAAAAATAAACTATAGAACACTGTAATTCATGAACACACATGAACTAAGAATTTTAGCCAATTGAATTCAACAAGCCATAAAAAGGACAGTGCATCATGAATTTTCAGGTCCACAGTCTCTTAGCCTGCAAAATTGACCTTGGGGAAAAGGGGAACATACCATCCTCTCAGTTGCTTGCTGAGAAATTTTTCTGTCAAAATAGTTCATGTTTTTGTATATTCTTAAGACCTCAATTTGTGAACTATTGTTCATTTTTTCCCATTATTCAATTAGGAAAACAGATATATAAAACTACATCAAAAATCTTCTGAATGTGTGTGTGTGTGTAAGGGAGGAGGGTTGGCATAAACTGAATACATTTAAGTTGTTGGAACTGACCATGTCCTTCTTCTCAAGTATACAAAGTTATTCTATCAAGTAGCCACATCATAAATCTGGTTTTGTAATTCAGTGTCAACCTCTGGCCAGAAAGGAAAATTTGGGAGAAAAAAAAAGATGGCAAAAACTCAATGCATATTATATCTGTGAAGAAGTAAAAGAAGGCAACCATATAATTTATTCTTTCTTGTTCTTTTCCATTTTTCCCAGATTTATTGAGATAGTATTGTCAAATAACATATGTAAGCTTAAGGTATACAGCACAATGATTTTATACACATAATAGTCTGAAATGGAATTCCACAATTAGGCTAGTTTTCTTCCATTTTTTTAAATAACAGCAATGAATTGTGATGTGAAGTTGCTGAGAGGAAAAAAAAAATTAGTTTTCCTGACTCACTGACTTTTCTGTAATCCTATCCACTGATAAGCATCTAAACACAGTAAACCAGAACCATGTATATCAGCTAACACTTTCTCATGGATCCAGTCCTGCAAGGGCTCCAACAGTAGACTAGACTAATTTCTGCAGGTGCTTTGTTTCATCCAGTAACCCCTCCCCATGATTTCAGAAAGATACTCTGCTTGGCTGTTCTGGACCAAATTGCCCCACTCTTTGACACTCCATAAAGGATCTCTGTTCCCAGATAGTGGCAAATGCACATAAGGCTCAATATCCATGTTCATTTATATTTTGGCATTTTAGAATTTAAAAAAATCTGATATGTAGCAAAAACATATTTTCTGTTCTTAATAAATGTCAAACTTAATTTTGTGACTTTTGAAAATGTATTCCTCTAACATGTTAAAATATTAAATAAATCAAAGGAAGGTTTATACATGGAAGAAAAAAGTAATGGAATCTAAGGAAGTATGCAAAAACAAGTGAATTCCCAGGTTTCTCTTTGGATCACAAATATAATAACAGGGCATGTTTACTCAGTACTATATTTTAGGTACTGGGCTAAACGCTTGCATGCAATATTTTACTCAACCCTCAGACAATAACTCACTGATGATATTATTCTCTTTGTGCTTGTAAGAAATTTGAGGTTTAGTGAGTTTAAGTTACTTGTCCATGCTTACGCAACAAATAACTGATGGATACAAATCGAGTCTGTCTGGCTCCAAAAGCATGACTCTTAACCACTAGACTGTTCTGCCTCCTAAGAAGATGCCTAACCCAAGTACATTAAGCATTAAAAGTGTAACTGCAAATACAAAAACAAATTGGTGTGCCAAGAGTGATAAAAGATTACAATTAAAATGATCTCTCTAAAAAAAAAAGAAAATGACCTCCACCAATGAACAACTTATATTTTGCCTAGACTAATAATTTGTAAGCATTTACTGTAAATTGTATATAATTGATTTATAAAAATGACATTGAGTATTATAAGAACGTTGGTGTTCTATTATTTCTTATTACTTACGCATTATTCACTATCCACTCTCTAATTTCTTCTTTACAGACATTTCTACTGAATTTATTAAAATACTACTTAATTTATTCACATGAAAGTTTAACATCACTAGGTCTTTCAAAGATGCATCTAGGTTGCACATATTTTCTAAGGGAACTTTTTATTTATTTATTTATTTATTTATTTTATTTATTTATTTTTTTAAAGATTTTATTTATTTGACAGAGGGAGACACAGTGAGAGGGAACACAAGCAGGGGGAGTGGGAGAGAGAGAAGCAGGCTTCCTGCGGAGCAGAAAACCCCATGCAGGGCTCGATCCCAGGACCCTGGGATCATGACCTGAGCCTAAGGCAGACACTTAACGACTGAGCCACCCAAGTGCCCCCTAAGGGAACTTCTTAAATATTTTAAATGAAATATTTAAAATGTCATTTCATGTGTGATATTTTTAACAAAACTAAAATTGTACTGTCCATGTTTATTCTGTATGGAATGCATTACTGGAACCTTGGACAGTAACTAGAATATAATGAGTTATAAACATAACTTTACTACTAAATTAGAGCACTCAACATCCTCCATGAGCTCTTCCTTATCTCATTATTTCCCTCAAATATTCACACTTGTTTGGATTATAGCTCATGAACAAAAGAGGCCTACGGACTGAGTTTTGGGGTACTCATAATTTGGAAGTCTAGAAAATAAATAAACATAAAAGCAGAATAGGAAGAAATGATCAGAAGAAGACCGCAGAAATTAAGTGTCTGGAAGCCAAGTAAAGAACATGTTTCAGAAGGAAGACCGATCAAACTACATGAAATGCAACTGAAAGATGAAGTAAACTGATAACTGAAAATTGACCGTTAAATTTAGCATCCTAGACATTGTTGGTGACTTTTTTTTTTTTTAAAGATTTTATTTATTTATTTGAGACAGAGAGAATGAGAGGGAGGAGGGTCAGAGGGAGAAACAGACTCCCCGCCGAGCAGGGAGCCCAATGCGGGACTCGATCCCAGGACTCCAGAATCATGACCTGAGCCGAAGGTAGTCGCTTAACCAACTGAGCCACCCAGGCACCCTGTTGGTGACTTTGATAAGAGTTTTTCCAGTAAAGTAGTTAGGATGAAAGCCTGTGTTCAGCAGAGAATGAAAGGAAGAGAATTAGAGTGTATAAATATTAAAAACTCCATAAATGTTGTTGTAACAAGGAGCAGATAACTGGGATGGTGCCTGGAGGGAAATGTGACCTCAAGTAAGGTGACCAACAGACCCTGCTTACCCAGGACAGAAGAGTTCCTGGGATATGAGACTTTCAATGCAGTTGGCAGTTGATAGATAAAAGAAGTACTGTTTCATATTTTTCATTATGAGGTTGGATATATTACAGATTGTTTGCACTTTGGCAGTAGAGAGGGAGAAATTGTTGCTGCAGTGATAAACCTTGAGAAGGGGGAAGGAGATAAAATTTGGTACATAATGACCATCCGGGACAGTTAAAACAGAGACAGGCGATATAATCATGGCTGCAGATGCAGCCATGTGGAAACTCCCTTCCGGTGGCTTTTATACTTCCAATGACATGGAAAGCAAGGACATCTGAGGAGAGTAAAAGGGTAAGATTTTTGAAGGTTGAGGAGAGAGGAGAAGGAATGAAATCATAGTTTCAGAAAATGGAAAAGGCAAATGTAGTATGACTATGGTTCAACATGAAGAGCGTCTGGACAGAGGTCATGATTTTAAAGTGAGGTTACTTCATTTTGTTTGTTTATTGTCCACCCCCTCCACTTAAAAGTAGATACCATTAGGGAAGAGATTTTTATGGGTATGTCTTTCTTACTATTATAGCCTTGTTGCCTAAGAGTATTGCATAGTAGAAACTGAAATATTTGTATGTATGTATGTATGTATGTATGTATGTATTTATTTAGAGAGCAAGAGTGGGGGGAGGGGCGGAGGGAGAGAGAGAATCCTGAAGCAGACTCCCCACTGAGGGGGGAACCCGACCCAGGGCTCCATCCCAGGACCCTGAGATCATGACCTGAGCTGAAATCAAGAGTCAGCTGTTAAACTGACTGAGCCACCCAGGCACCCTGAAACTCAAATATTTGTGATATATTTTCTGACAAATATATGTAATTTTTCACTTTATTATTTTAACTTAAAAGTAATCTATCCTCAAAAAATAATCCATCCTCATGTGTAATATTCTCATAGATGTATTCATTAAAAAGTATTTAAAGAGTAATTGTCTGATAAATTAAAATCCTTATATACCATTTACATTATCTCACATATGTGTCCTGGGTTGTTATTGAGGAATCCTTTATTTTATTGTTTTAAGTCCAATTATACTGGAAGGAAATTTTGAAATGAAATCAATGTGACTGATTTCATGGGAGGTCATTTTAGTACATCTGTCAACTCCTAACTGATTATTTGATTGACATATTGGCACATATAATGACTTTGATAGGAAGAGGGGCATCTTTTGAGATGGAGCAATGATATCATAGTTCTCAACTTTTGCTCCAATTAGAATCACCTAGAATTCCTTAATGAGATTCTTTAAGAAATTCCAAGGCTTCATCCCATACCAATGAAATCCGATTTTCTAGAGCTGGGGTTGTGCTATCAGTATTCTAAAAGCATTCTAATATGCAGCTAGTGCTAAGAGTTTTCATAATTACTGTTATTATGTTCCATGATTCAAATGGAAACGATGTATTTTATGTATTCAACTGGTTGTAGAAGATAGAGTTTAAAATCTAAAATAAATTTACTCCATCTTTTGACCCCAGGTATATCATCTTCCCGAAGAGTAAGTCAACTGTTAATGCATTAATCTCTTAAAATTTGCCCCTTCAGTCTGGTTAATACAGAGAAAGCACTGTGATCAAGTGGGTGTTGGATAACAATGTTATTTTGCCTAAAGAGCTGTCACTGGTGAGGGACACCCTTTTCCTAGTCTAAAAGATGCTACAGGCGTTTTGGAGCCCAAAGTGCTAGGACACAGGTGTCCCAAATTTCTCTACCTCTTTGTGCTAACACCCTAACTGTAAGAATGTGCGATGTTATGTGCTCATGTTAAAATCCTTCACCTTGTTTTTGAGAGCCTGAGTGTCAGATTTGGCAGGAGCTAACCATCAAAATATACATGGTTAAATTTCTATTTGACATGAGTGATTTTCTTGCAGTGCTGCAATCTGTGAGACAGAGTGGTTGGGTTTGATATAAAGAAGGTTTAAAACTATCTTCTTTTCCTTTGGGCAAATTTAAAACAATATATTTTTGCTTTCTAGTTTTTTGAAGGGTCAGTTCTCTCTGGTTAAACAGGAAGAGCCTCACTGAAGTCTTCTATTTCTTTAGTGGCATATACTCCCCCACTAACTCTTAGTAAAAGCGAACAAATGAGAACTTGACCATGAATGAAAATGTGGGTGTAGAACAATCTGAGAATTTATGGACACCCTATGATGAAAATCATCTCAAATTAACAGTTACATTTTGCTGAATTCTAGACCAGTAACAGCCCATCTGCATTTAAGCCCCTGGCTCAAAATGCTAATTGGACATAGTACTGTTTGTATCAAACCCCAGTTTTCTCATTATAGAACTTCAGAAAACCAGTCACTACTATTTAATTGAAGTTGGCACAGAAGAATAAACCTATTTGCTATCTCAATATCAGAGCAATTTGAATAAATAACCAGATTACAAGAAAAAGATGTCCATTATTGTCACAAGCAATTAATACTCTCCTGACATTTTAGGTGATTCTATATAAGAATAAGAAAAAGATGTATTAAATATTGGAAAGAAAAATTTAAATTAAGTGTTTCTGGAATAAGATGGGGCTGCCTACAAACAGAAGAGACTCCAATTAAAACCTTTAGAATTGACAAGCAAGTTTTTAAAAATGGTCAGATATGAGGGGGGAGGAGCAAGATGGTGGAGGAGTAGGAGACCTAAATTTCATCTGGTCCCAGGAATTCAGCTAGATCAGTATCAAACCATTCAGAATACCTACAAACTCAACAGGAGATCGAAGAAAAGAATAGCAACAACTCTCTGAACAGAAAAGCGACCACTTTCTGGAAGGTAGGACGTGTGGAGAAGTGAATCCCAGGCGATATTCGGGAGGACAGATGGCGGGGGAGGGGGCCTCCGTAAGCCGCTTCTGGCAAGTGATAAGCAGAGCACAAAATTGGAACTTTTAGAAGTCTGCTCCGCTGAGGGACGTTGCTCCAGTGGCTAAGCAGGGGGTGGAACCCTCGTGGGACAATGTGGTCTCAGGACCCTCGGGGTCACAGAAAGACCGGGGGTGCCTGAGTGTGGCAGAGCTCCCAGGTAACGGAGCAGGGAAGCCGGCTGCAGAGACGGAGCCCAGGCGCGGGCTCTCAGCTCAGCGTTGCCATAGACTGTGATCTGCGGCACAGTCAGGCCACTGCTCCTCCAGCAGGGACCCAACAAGCGGCAGATCCGGGGAGACTCACCTTCCTCCCCCGGGAGGAGCCGCGCGGGAGTGCACCGCAGGGATCTGCTGGGTTTGGAGACTCCAGACAGGGTCGGGTGTCAGAGATAGAAACGCACGGTCACAGGCCGGGTGAGCAAGGAGTGCGGCCAGAGATCGGGGAGGCGGGAGTGACTGACGGCCTTTCTCTGGGGGCTCCCTGAGGAGCGGGGCCCCGAGTTCTTGGCTTCTCCGGGCAGAGATTGGGAGGCCTCCATTTTCACTCTCCGCCTCCAAAGCTGTACGGAAAGCTCGCAGGGAACAAAAGCTCCGGAGAGCAAACCCGAGCAGATTACTTAGCTGGGAGGGGGCAAGGGCGGGGCAATTCTGCCTCCAGCAAAGACATTTGGAAACCACGGCAACAGGCCCCTCCCCCAGAAGATCAGCGAGAACAGCCAGCCAAGACCAAGTTTACTGATCAATGAGAATGGCAGAACTCCAGCGCTAGGGGAATACTGCACATAGAATTCATGGCTTTTTTACCATGATTCTTTAGTCTTTCAAAGTTAATTTTTTTTTAAACGGTCTTTTTTTTTTTTTGAATTTTTCTTTTTCCCTTTTTCAACCAAATTCTTATCAATCCCTTTTTTAAAAAACATTTTTATTTTTCATTTTTAGAGTCATATTCTATCACTTCATAGTAGTTAACCTTATTTTTGGTATATATATAAGTTGTTCTCTCTTTTAAAATTTTGGGATACAATTGCTTCTAACAGACCAAAATGCACCCTAAATCTTAGTGTATGGCTTGTTCTAGTCTCCTACCTGATCACATTCTCTCCCTTTGTCTTTTTTTTTTCTCTTTCTTTTTCAACCAACTTTTTATCTTATCAATTCCTTTTATAAAATCTTTTATAATTTTCATCTTTACAGCCATATTTCATCTCTTCATCGTATTTACCCTTATTTTTGTACATATATAAGTTTTTCTTTCTTTAAAATTTTGGGAGGCAGTTTCTTCTAACAGACCAAAATACACCCAAAATCTAGTGTGTGGCACTGATCTATTCACCAGCCTGATCATATTTGATCATATTCTTTTTTCTTAATCTTTTTCTTTATCTTTTTTTTTCTTTTTTTTCTTTCTTTCCCTTTCTTTTCTCCCGGTTTCAGGTCTCTTCTGATTTGTTTAGTGTAAGAAAAAAAAAAAAAAAAGCAAAGAAACACATCGACAACAATACAATAATAGTGGGGGACTTTAACACCCCCCTCACTGAAATGGACAGATCATCTAAGCAAAAGATCAGCAAGTAAATAAAGACTTTAAATGACACAATGGACCAAATGGACTTCAGAGATATATTCAGAACATTCCATCCCAAAGCAACAGAATACACATTCTTCTCTAGTGCCCATGGAACATTCTCCAGAATAGATCACATCCTAGGTCACAAATCAGGTTTCAACTGGTACCAAAAGATTGGGATCATTCCCTGCATATTTTCAGACCACAGTCTTTGAAACTAGAACTCAATCACAAGAGGAAAGCCAGAAAGAACTCAAATACATGGAGGTTAAAGAGCATCCTACTAAAGAATGAATGGGTCAACCAGGAAATTAAAGAAGAATTCAAAAAATTCATGGAAACCAATGAAAATGAAAACACAACTGTTCAAAATCTTTGGGATGCAGCATAGGCGGTCCTAAGAGGAAAGTATATAGCAATACAAGCCTTTCTCAAGAAACAAGAAAGGTCTCAAATACACAACCTAACCCTACACCTAAAGGAGCTGGAGAAAGAACAGCAAATAAAGCCTAAACCCAGCAAGAGAAGAGAAATAATAAAGAGCAGAGCAGAAATCAATGAAATAGAAACAAAAAGAACAGTAGAACAGATCAACGAAACTAGGAGCTGGTTCTTTGAAAGCATTAACAAGATTGATAAACCCCTGGCCAGACTTATCAAAAAGAAAAGAGAAAGAACCCAAATAAATAAAATCATGAATGAAAGAGGAGAGATCACAACCAACACCAAAGAAATACAAACAGTTATAAGAACATATTATGAGCAACTCTATGCCAGCAAATTAGATAACCTGGAAGAAATGGATGCATTCCTAGAGATGTATAAACTACCAAAACTGAACCAGGAAGAAATAGAAAACCAGAACAGACCTAGAACCACTAAGAAAATTGAAGCAGTCATCAAAAATCTCCCAACAAACAAGAGCCCAGGGCCATATGGCTTCCCAGGGGAAATCTACCAAACATTTCAAGAAGAATTAATACATATTCTTCTGAAACTGTTCCAAAAAAATAGAAATGGAAAACTTCTAAACTCATTTTATGAGGCCAGCATTACCTTGGTCCCAAAACCAAAGACTCCTTCAAAAGGAGAATTACAGACCAATATCCTTGATGAACATGGATGCAAAAATTCTCACCAAAATACTAGCCAATAGGATCCAACAGTACATTAAAAGGATTATTGACCAGGACCAAGTGGGATTTATCCCTGGGCTGTAAGGTTGGTTCAACATCCACAAATCAATCATTGTGATACAATACATTAATAAAAGAAAGAACAAGAACCATATGATCCTCTCAATAGATGCAGAAAAAGCATTTGACAAAGTACAGCATCCTTTCTTGATCAAAACTCTTCAGAGTATAGGGATCGAGGGTACATACCTCAATATCATAAAAGCCATCTATGAAAAACCCACAGCGAATATCATTCTCAATGGGGAAAAACTGAGAGCTTTCCGCCTAAGGTCAGGAACACAGCAGGGATGTCCACTATCACCACTGCTATTCAACATAGTACTAGAAGTCCTAGCCACAGCAATCAGACAACAAAAAGAAATCAAAGGCATCTGAATCGGCAAAGAAGAAGTCAAACTCTCACTCTTTGCAGATGATATGATACTTTATGGGAAAACCCAAAAGACTCCACCCCCAAACCGCTAGAACTCATACAGGAATTCAGTAAAGTGGCAGGATATAAAATCAATGCACAGAAGTCAGTGGCATTCCTATACACCAACAACAAGATAGACAAAAGAGAAATTAAGGAGTCGATCCCATTTACAATTGCACCCAAAACCGTAAGATACCTAGGAATAAATCTAACCAAAGAGGCAAAGAATCTGTACTCAGAAAACTATAAAATACTCATGAAATTGAGGAAGATACAAAGAAATGGAAAAACGTTCCATGCTCATGGATTGGAAGAACAAATATTGTGAAGATGTCAATGCTACCTAGAGCAATCTACACATTTAATGCAATCCCTATCAAAATACCACCGCTTTTTTCAAAGAAATGGAACAAATAATCCTAAAATTTGTATGGAACCAGAAAAGACCCCAAATAGCCAGAGGAATGTTGAAAAAGAAAAGCAAAGCTGGTGGCATCACAATTCCGGACTTCAAGCTCTATTACAAGGCCGTGATCATCAAGACAGTATGGTACTGGCACAGAAACAGACACATAGATCAATGGAACAGAGTAGACAGCCCAGAAATGGACCTTCAACTCTATGGTCAACTAATCTTTGACAAAGCAGGAAAGAATGTCCAATGGAAAAAAGACAGTCTCTTCAACAAATGGTGTTGGGAAAATTGGACAGCCACATGCAGAAGAATGAAATTGGATCACTTCCTTACACCACACACAAAAATAGACTCCAAATGGTTGAAAGACCTCAATGTGAGACAGAATTCCATCAAAATCCTAGAGGAGAACACAGGCAGCAGCCTCTTCGACCTCAGCTGCAGCAACTTCTTCCTAGAAACATCACCAAAGGCAAGGGAAGCAAGGGCAAAAATGAACTATTGGGACTTCATCAAGATAAAAAGCTTTTGCACAGCAAAGGAAACAGTCAACAAAACCAAAAGACAACTGACAGAATGGGAGAAGATATTTGCAAATGACATATCAGATAAAGGGCTAGTATCCAAAATCTATAAAGAACTTATCAAACCCAACACCCAAAGAACAAAGAATCCAATCAAGAAATGGGCAGAAGACATTGAACTGACATTTTTCCAAAGAAGACATCCAAATGGCCAACAGACACATGAAAAAGTGCTCAACATCACTCGGCATCAGGGAAATCCAAATCAAAACCTCAATGAGATACCACCTCACACCACTCAGAATGGCTAAAATTAACAAGTCAGGAAACGACAGATGTTGGTGGAGATGCGGGGAAAGAGGAACCCTCCTACACTGTTGGTGGGAATGCAAGCTGGTGCAGCCACTCTGGAAAACAGTATGGAGATTCCTCAAAATTAAAAACAGAGCTACCGTATGACCCAGCAATTGCACTACTGGTTATTTACCCCAAAGATACAAATGTAGGGATCCAAAGGGGTACGTGCACCTCAATGTTTATAGCAGCAGTGGAAATAGCCAAACTATGGAAAGAGCAAAGATGTCCATCAACAGATGAATGAATAAAGAAGATGTGGTATATATATACAATGGAATATTAGGCAGCCATCAAAAAAACGAAATCTTGCCATTGGCAATGACTTGGATGGAACTAGAGGGTATTATGCTAAGCGAAATAAGTCAATCAGAGAAAGACATATATCATATGATCTCACTGATATGGGAAATTCTTAATCTCAGGAAACAAACTTAGGGTTGCTGGAGTGGTAGGGTGTGGGAGGGATGGGGTGGCTGGGTGATAGACATTGGGGAGGGTATGTGCTATGGTGAGCACTATGAATTGTTTAAGACTGTTCAATCGCAGTCCTGTACATCTGAAACAAATAATACATTACATGTTAAAAAAAAAAAAAAAAGAAGAAGATAGTAGGAAGGGAAAATGAAGGGGGGGAAATCCATGAGAGTCGATGGACTCTGAGAAACAAACTGAGGGTTCTAGAGGGGAGGGTGGTGGGGAATGGGTTAACCTGGTGATGGGTATTAAAGAGGGCATGTACTGCATGGAGCACTGGGTGTTATACGCAAGCATGAATCAAAAACTAATGATGTAATGTATGGTGAGTAACATAACATAATAAAATAAAATTTAAAAAAATAAAGAAAATGGTCAGATATAATTATATATGCATATTTTTTCATTCTAGTAGTTTTCCTAGAACCAAAAAGAACTAGTAAGAAAATGTAATCACAAAAGACACCATTCCACAAAAGCAATAGAAATAAAATATTCTAGAATTAAATTTATTAAGTGTGGAGAAACAATACAACTCTTCCAAGAAAGATAAAATAACACTTGACTAAAGACAGAGAACTAGCATAGTCTGTATGGCAATAAAAAGTATTATAAATAAGCCCCTAAAACTTATCTATAGATCTAATTCAAATCCAAACAAAATCCTAATAATATTATGGAGATAATATAAAGGTATTTCCAAATGTTATCTGTGAAAAAATACACAGAAATAGGCAATACAATTGTTTTCAAAGACTAATGAAGGGAGCCTTGTCTTACTAAATAAAATAAAATAAAATAAAATAAAATATTATAAATCATTGACTATTAACCTGTAGGTATCAGGATAGAAATCAAAGCAGTAGGTCAGAATATAGCAGGAGAGCACATATATATTTGCAATAATCACAGTGATCCTTTTAAAACTACCAGAACATACCACCACTCTGTTCAGACCCTTCCAAAAATGCTTTCCTACATCACTCTGAGTAAATGACAAACTCTTTGTAATGTCCTCAGCATCCTACATGACCTGGCCCCTTTCCTACCCTGACCTTCACTCATTGTTCCAGCTGACGATGCTTCTACCTCAGGCCTTTGCCCTTACTATTATTGCTCTACCATGAATGCTCTTCTCCCAGAATAGCCCGCGTCTAGCTCCCTTGCTTTATTCTTTGCTCAAAAGTCGTTGCACCAGCATAGATTTCCCTAACCATCTCTTGTAAGACAGCACCCAATATCCATCTCCCCCAGTCTGCTTTATTTTTTTCTTGGCACTTATCATTGTCTGAGATGCATATTTATTTGTAAATTATTTGTCTCAGCTCACTAAAATGTAAGCTCTATGAGGAAGGAATTTTGTCTTTCTTACAACTCTATACCAGCACACCCTATAGTACCTGATGCATATTAGGAAATATAAATATAAATGCATATTAGGCAATAATAAAATAATCCTTCTTTGTGGAATAAGTAAATGAATGAACTCCATCAGCTGATCTACAGCAAAAAGCAATTAGCTACCTACTTTACAGCTTAATCCAAACTAAATTCCAGATGAATGAGAATTTTACATAAAAAAGAATGATATTAACGGAAAGTAATTAATATGCACACCATATTGAATATGGTAAAATCTTTTGAAGAAGAGATCAAAAATAGAAACAAACAAAAAAAACCCTCATAACTTGGTTGTTTAAAACTTTAACCTGATCCTCATAATATTATAAGCAAAATAAAAGGCAAATCAATTAATAAGCCTATAAAGAATTATGAATTAACTGTTGGGTTAATATTCTCATAATCATTTAAAAAACTCTTAAGATCTATAAGAAGTAACTGAAAACTAAAACAGCAATCATGTAGAAAGGGTACTGATAGAGATTTCATAAAAAGAGAAAAACTATCAATAAATTTATTACAAAGCTTACCTTTAGAGATAATAAAAAAAATGTTAATTAGAATAGAAATGCCATTTCTAGTTACTAACCATTTCAAAAAATCAGAAAACACAGAATTAATAAGAAGCCAAAAAACAAATACATGGTGGGAGTATAAAATGACCCGACATTCTAGATGTCAGTTTCTCCAAAAGTATTAAGATATCTCCATACTTTTAGTTCACCAACACCACTTCTGGAAAAGCACTGGATTAGGGTCACAGTTCCAAGCCCCAGTCTCTCAGTGACCCTGAAGGATTCTAGGCTGGCCCAGGTGCTGGCAGCAAGGAAAATTCAGCTGTACCCTAAATACAGAGCTTTATTATGGTACTATATTATGCCCCACTGAGCACTAACAAAAATTAATCCTCAAAACTGTTAAATAGCTACACACTCCCATCAAGGATTAACCTTTTTTTTATTTTAACTGATTCATGCCTACATCCCTCCATTTTATGTATCTCTAAATGTTAAAAGTGATCACTTGAGTGATGGAATTAAGGATAAGTTTTGTTTGTTTCCTTTTATTTCTATTTTCTACATCAAATATGCATTTAACTTGTAATAAGAATAAAATTATAAATCCAATTCAAAAATAAGACATGAATACAATAATTGGAACCAAAGAAAACGTATTTTAATATGAATCTCATTACAAAGACCTCTCCTACTTTATATCATGTAGAGAGAAAGGACAGAACAGAGGTGATGGAATGAGTTTAAGAATGATGCCAGGAGGGCTGGCACTCTAACAATAAGCACCAGAAAAGATGATGAGATGTTCATTTAGAAAATATCGTCCAATCATTTCATCCGCTGCTTGCATATATCCTTGACTGCTTCTGACAAATGTCCCATTCGTTCCTGAAATGATTATTTTGAATATTTGTTTCTCATTTTTTCTTCTTGCCTTCTGTTAGAATAAATCATTCTGCAACCATTGTCTTTTGTAATAAATGACTCAACAATATCAATACATGTGTCTGCCCCACCCCCACCCCCTTTTTTTTACAGTGGAAAACAGTGACAGTGTGAGGAGAACTATAAAGAAACTTCCTTTATGTGAGAAAAAAAAAAAAAAAAAAGCCAGAAACAGCAGACCAGGGACCAAAAAAAGACTGATAGTGGAAACATCATATTTGGAAGAAGTGGTCCAGATCATAGCCAAAAAAATTTTTTTTAAGATTTATTTAATTATTTTTAGGGATGAGAGGGGCAGAGGGAGAGGGAGAGAGAGTCTCAGGTGGATCCAATGCTGAGCATGGAGCCCAGCTGGGGCCCCGGGGCTCGATCTCATGACACTGAGATCAGGACCCTGAGATCACAACCTGAGCCTGAGCCAAAACCAAGTGCTGGGAGCTTAACCAACTGTGCCACCCACGCGCCCTGTTCCAGATCACAGGTAAAAGACATAACCCTGAAGTGAGAAGGAAAGACTAAATCAAACAAAAAGGGACAAACCAGCAACTAATTCAATTTCCATACCTGTGAATACCAGGAAAAAAAAATATTTTAATCTCATTCTGGTTGATTTTCAGTTTGTTTTGGAGACTTTGCATCATACTTTTTTTTTTTTTAAAGATTTTATTTATTTATTTGAGACAGAGAGAATGAGAGACAGAGAGCATGAGAGGGGGGAGGGTCAGAGGGAGAAGCAGACTCCCTGCCGAGCAGGGAGCCCGATGCGGGACTCAATCCCGGGACTCCAGGATCATGACCCAAGCCGAAGGCAGTCGCTTAACCAACTGAGCCACCCAGGCGCCCATACTTTTTTTTTTTTTTTTTGATATCTTTATATCACTTTTTCCCTTTCTAATGGTCAGAATTAAAAGAAATCTCACTATTAAATGTCAAAAGAAATGTATGCTTGCTGTAGGGAACTAAAGAGGGAGGAACAGTCAGGCATGTACTTCTCAACCCCGGGACTGAGCTATTTTTGGAGTTTCCAGCATCCCAGTAGCAGCTTCTGCTTTGCATGATCTCTTCCTTCCTTGGCCACCAGAACAGCAGAGATTATGTTTTTCCGGCTAGCAGACAAAGAGACATGAGTCTGCCAACTCGAGGAAGAAGTCTAAATGAATTTCTAAGTATGTCTTTCTCATCATAAAGGCAATACATGTTCATAGTGGAGCATTGGGGAATATATAATGAAGAAAAGAAATATACTAGTAATCTCAAAATCCACAGAAAACCACTATTAACATTTCAGCACAATTTCTATTTTCTTTCCCTGCAAGCTCAGATACATACTGTACAATTGAGATATGATCACTATTGCATTATGTAACATTTTTCACTTAATATTTTTATATTAACATTTTGATTAAATGGCTGATTTAGGTCCTGCCAAATTTAGCTAGTATTCCCTTTCAGGGGTGGATCCTTATTTAATTTTTCTTTCTTTTTTAAATAAAACTGGAAAGGAAATTGCAGGAGACCAAAAGACAGAAACCAGTCAAAAGTTTCACTCTCTTTTGGATGCATATGAAATACTCCACCAGAGATGGAATTTTTAGATAACCCAAACACTCTAGGACATTGGAACTGCAGGAATTTGTCTGTAGCCCATAAACAAGATCCTTCAAGGGCAACCGGGCCAATATCTTCCCTACCAAAGAAACTGTATGTTTCTTTCGATTTTAACTTTCCTTTAAGTTATTGGGATAGAAAGGGACTAGTTTTAATCTAATTTACTTATAAAGACATAAATTAAAAAATTAAGCCAGGAAGACCTCTAAATCAAAGGATCATCAGGCAGGTGTTGCAAATTATCCTCTGATATCTCATGAATAGTGGAGATATCAGAGTATAGCACGCAGGATGGGGAAGGGGCAGAGGGAGAGGGAAAGAGAGAATCTCAAGCAGAATGAATCCATGCCCAGTGTGGAGCCTGAGGCTGGGCTTGATCTCACCACTGGAGCCAAAATCAAGAGTTGGACGCTTAACCAACTGAGGCACCCAGCCATCCTTATCCATCTTATCTTTATTAAAAGGTAAAAATAAACTTAACATTCATAGCTTTAGAAAAATTTAAAAAACTATAAATTATGAATTAATTCTGCTTCTCATAAAAAAAAAAAAAAAGATTGCATGGTGTTTTCAGGAGACGCCCCATGACAAATTCCTTGAAAATACAGATTGGCCATGAATATGTGATATTTTGTGATGTGATGATCATAATTTACTTCATAACTTACTTTCCAATTCCTTTATTCAGCTAGGTTCCAAATTTTTGTTACAGTTCTATAATAGTAATAGTAACAACTAGAACTTATTTTGTGTTTACTATGTTCTAGGCACTGTAACAAGCACTTTGTATCTCAAAATTTACATATACTAGCTCATTGAGCCCTCACAATAGTCCTATAAGGTAAGATCTACTATTTATCGTCATATTATAAATGAGAATACTGAAGCACAGAGTAGTTTGTTCAAGGTTACATGGTAGTGGTAAGACACATAGCCAGGGTTTATATATAATAATAGTTATGGAAAAAATTAAAAGCTTTAATACTACTATTTTCAAATTGGTCTAGTTTAATGAACTAGTTATTTTAAATGTTTATGTAAACAGGCCCATATTATAAAATTTGCTCCAAAATATTGGGTAAAGATGTAAGAATATATTATAATTTTACTTTATAAAGCTACTATAATTATATGTTTAAAGTCTGATAAAAGGAAAGAAAGGGAAAACTGTGGTTTAATATTCTTTATTATAAATATATAGGCAAAAATATTAAATATAAGCAAATCGAATTCAACCCCCTAATCAAAAAAGGTTTATCTGTCAATTTACAAGGATGATTTAGGTTGTTCTTAAAACAAACCAGAGAATCTTATGCAGATTGCATAATTTATTTGGGCAGGATAGCACATGAGATATAATCTTCCTCAAGGTTTGTCTGATCTACACTTCTGTTTACAACCCTTTTCTTAGGAGAAGCGAATTGAAAATGCACCCTTTTAGTTACCTCTCCTTCCTACCATGTTTACTCTAGGAGTTATCCCTGAATAGATACATAGAGACAGAAAGGTGCCAAACTGCTTACATAGGACTTGAGATATGACACCAAACTTTTGTAAGCTTAGGACATTGTCCCTACTCATATAAATGAGGGTGCCATATTGGTGTCATTGGGTCTATTTTCATCTGTTATTTAGTATAACAATAAAACTGAGATGCAAATGACTTATATAACTTTCACTAGTCCCATTAAGTGGCTTTTTTTTTAAGATTTTATTTATTTGATAGAGAGATAGAGAGAGCACAAGTAAGCAGAGCAGCAGGCAGAGGCAGAGGGAGAAGCAGGCTCCCTGCTGAGCTAGGAGCCCAATGTGGGACTTGATCCCAGGACCCTGGGATCATGACCTGAGCCGAAGGTAGATGCTTAATGACTGAGCCACCCAGGCGCCCCATTAAGTAGCTCCTTAACATAAGGTCTTTTCTGAAAAAGAACCTGAAATTAGGTGTCTGTGAAGATATCTGTTTGGGGAATAGTTTCAGGCAACAGTCATAGTAGACTGGTAATAGTGAAAAAGAGAAGGAAAACCAATGTCCAGGTGCATTCTTTGGTTGATCTCCACTAGGAGCAGCTAAGGCACCAACCCACTCCCTGTGCTCTTCAAGGAATGGTATAAAATGAGCTTCAGACTTGTTAACCTCAAGAACAAAAGAAAGAAATGTTTACCTACTAATTCCAGTACCCCTTTGAACAATGATTATCCTATGGGGTTTAACATCTTTCACTTCCAGTGTGCACATGGGTGAGTGCCAAGTATGATCTCTCATGTGTCTCCACTCCAACGTCTGAGAAGCTCTGGGGTAGAAAGACAGAGATAGAAGACTCCTCTGAGATGCATCTACACAAAGATGGCTACCTCATTTATGGGCAGAATAAAAAGTATGCCAAGACTCTTTGCTGGTGCTGCAAAGTGCAATCCCATTTGTAGAATTACTCTTCTTACTTCTCCACATTGTTCTGATTCACACATGGTATAATTATTATTTCATTAAATATTTATTTACTCTATTATGTCATAGGCTTTGTAGGTAGTAAGGGTTAGAATATAAAGGTGAACAAGAAATAGTTTCTGTCGTTGAGTGGTTTACAGTCTAGTGCAGAAGATGACAAGTAAAAATAAAACTACAACATGGAGGGATGAGTGCCACAGTAATCGCAAAATTCTAGATGCTATGAGAGAACCAAAGAGGGGTAACTAATTGAGACCTGTGGGAGTTGGGAGAGGCTCTTCAGTTCACATTAAGTCCACATTAGTAACTTCTTTTGTCATGGGCCATTTTGTTCATAAGTATTTCTGAACTTTGAAAATAGATGAAATGCCACCCATTTTAACCTATTTCAAACATCATAAACCTCTGGTAGAATCACCTTCACCTGGCACATCTCATCTCTAATGTGTAGAAAATTATAGATTTTACAATTTGGACATGAAATACCTTTTGAAGTATAACTATCCACCATTTTCTAATTATGTACATTTCAAGTGAAAGAAAATGTTCTCATCCCTTTGGCATTTTAGTATGTTATCTAATCAATTTCGCTTTCAAAATATACTGATAAAAACTGTCCCTGATACTGGTCTATAATTTTTAAATGTATTTTTACACTACAAAAATCTCTAATGTAAAGCACCTTATCCACATTCAAAGTCAAACATGAAATTACAAAAAGAGTATCAAAATAATATCTTGGTTATCAAAATGGTCATCTATGATTATGCATTCTACTTTCTGAAAATAAACACTTCAACATAATGAAAATGACATATCAAAATTATTCATCAGTAAGGAAATGTATTTAACCTGGAAAGTCATTATATATGTATATCTTATAAATAAAAAATTAGATGATACATAGATATAGATGATAGATGATAGATAGATAGATAGACAGATGATAGATAGATAGATGATAGATATCAGTGGCTGCAAACATTTTGTTCTTGCCCTCAAATACCCCCTTTACATTAGAATATACTTCACTTAAATCCTCACTGTTATTGTCAGTGCATAAGAAAAACCACAAATGCATATATCTCCTTTAGAAAAAAACATATTAAATAGAGAAGTGTCTAAGTTTGACAGCATCCCTTTTTAAATGTATGTTTTCTTCTAACACTATAAAGATCTTAGTTCTGTAAACTGGCACTTGATAAATACACTGTGGAAATTAAAATTATGGTATAATTTATGGTTTCAAAATAGCTCTCTTTTTAAAATTCTTTCTATGGTTACATCCAGAAAGGAAATAATTTGTAAAATTGCTCTACATGAGAATATTTTATTGACAATGGGGTGAATTTGGCTTCACTACTTGTCAGAACTTTGGTAGCCCAAAGAGACACTAAGTTGAATGATTTATAGGAATTCTGAGGAATTAACAGAGGTTTCGTGGTTAAAAACAAAAACAAGCAAAAATAATTGCTTCAGATTATCAAATTCTGCATTTCCTAGTCGCCCACCTAGACTTAACATCTGGAAGATTCCATGTGTCATTCTGGCTTTGTCCTATAACCCCCTGTGGCAGTGTAGTTTTCTACTATGACCTTCTGTGCCAGCACACAAAGTAGGAAAATTTAAAGAAAGGTGGAGCTCAGGACATAGAGATTGTTGGATGTTTGTGCTAAATCAGGTACAGAGATGTTTGAACACTATCTATGGATACACTCAGACCTTAGTATCTGACCTCTTGTACTTAAAAGGGATCTTCAGGAAGAGAAGGTCAGGGAGATAGCATTTTGGAACCTGCTTCTTTCAGAGGTGGCAATGAATACTTAAAGGCTAGACACATGCTCACCCATTAGTTCAAAAATACCTCCCAAGTATTGGAAAGTTTGGATTCACCCTCTGATTTGTTCCTTGGCTCTACGAATTCTATTCCCCACACAGCAGTCAGAGTTATCCTTTTAAATGGATCATTTCTCAAGCCTGTCTTCCAAAACATCACTCTGGTCCCTTCCCATATTAAACAGGGAAACCTCAAAGTCTATAGACTACATGGCCCAAAGCTGCCTCTCCAAATCTTATTTTCTACAATCCCCCTGCCTCATTCTCAACCATAGTTAAAGAACAAATGCACAAAGCAACTCAGGTAGCATTTGCACTGTTGCTTTCCTCTTCTTGGAATGCTCATTTCCCAGATATCTTCATGGCTTCTCCTTTCATTTATTCAGATCTGTGCTCATTTATCTCCTTCACATGGGAACTTTCCTGCCCACAGATATCAAATGTCATCCTCTCCATCACTTCCTAGGCTTTTCTCTGCTTTATTCTTTACAGCACTTATCACCTAACATAATAAATATGTATTTATGTGTTAGTGACTTTTGGCCTTATATAAATTAGAAGTGCCTTGGGGGCACTAACTTCATCTATTTTGTTCAGTGATATTTATACCACTAGTATCGACAACAGCAACTGCTCCATAGTTGGTGCTCAATAAATAGCTGCTGAAATATAAAAAAGCATGGAGGGAAGGGAGGGGGCTCTTATGAAGCTGCTCAATTTTAACACCATCAATAAGCTGATAGCCTCATTGGTCATAGCAAATACCATAATCATTACGAAAATTCCCGCCAGTGGGAAAAGTGATCCACAGAGCTGTTTCAGTATGAATTTCATTTGCCAAAGCCATTATCTCCATTCAGGAGATAGGAGATTTTATTGAAGCATGATCAGGGCATCCTATCCCACATAAGCTTAGAAACAACCATATCATGACTTCAGGACACTCTTAATATCGGTCACTGGATATGTTTGATGCTAAGTGTAACACGATAAAACTTAGCTTTATAGAATTTTCTAGAACCATGGGCCTCTGTCTAACTGGAACAATGCCAGTGATTGGAAATCCATTCAGCATTCATCTATATGGGGCACTGACAGGAAAATGCCCTTGATTGCAAAATTGCCCACAGTTTCTCTGAAAGAATCCAGCAGTATAGATGTATCCTGTGTTTCCACTTCAGCAAACATTCTATCAGGAAAACAGAAATGGAATTCCTCATTCTGGACCCTGTATTTTATGCTCTGGAAGACATACTATTTGTTAATACTCTAACAATGTGTGTCCTAAATAAACATGAAGAGAAAATGCTAGAATTACAAGGATGTTTGTTATGCATGCAGGACTTGGTCAAATATTTAAATTACCATCCAGCTACCTCCATACGATGCATTAAGCATTACAGAAAAATAATTTGCAAACTTGTCTTTCAATTTCATTATTAATAATTTGTAATATGGGGCTGAAATGAGATGTACTTTTTCTACCTTTGATCCAAAATTTAAATTCTGTAGTCAACCAAATAATCCCCTGTAGAAAGAGCACTTATCTTGCAATCAGAAATCTGAGATTTATATTTCAGTCCTGCCAATCTCCCTAACACCAGGTTACAATCTGAGAAGGAACAAACTCTTTTGCCTATGAAAAAAATAATAATTTCTACCTTGTGGGGTGGCTGAGAAGGTCAGATTAGTGATGTGCACATAAATGATATGCGCGTGCCTGGCACAATGCAAACTATTCCAGTAATGTCAGCTAATTTTTTATTCTCGTTATTTAACATTACATTCTAAATTATTGCATGGAGCCAGAAGGATTTTATAAAAAAACAGATGGTATAGAGCTGAACAAACCCAGCTCTCCTATTATGTTCTCTGGTGATATGCTTTCTCTTTATTGATGTTTTATGCACCTGAGATTCATGGAGAACCCTGGTCTATTAATATGATCCATGATGAGGACAAATGCATTGTGAAATGAACTGTTCATAATACACAGTTATTCTGTGGCAGAGCTCTTCCCGAAACATATTTTTTATTCATTTGAAAAGGTCTGTAATGCAGTTTATTATCTTTATTGCAAAAAAAATATATATTAGAAAATAATTCACCCCCTTACTCCTTCTGTCCTCTTCCCATCTCTAAAAGTCATTGGGATGGAGTGAAGTTGTAAACCTCTGGCAGCCTGTGGTTGATTTCTGAGGTGACCTGGCTTCCTTTCTCATTTTTCTTTGTGGTGATCTGCCTAGAAGGGTGACATTATTTTCATGTTCACAAATACGCACGGGTTGCATGGAGTTCTGAGAACTCTTCTGGCTGCTTTTGTCTCAGACTCATCTTAGAAGATCATTCTTTAGGCTCATTGCACTGTAAAACCATGCCTTTTTCATGTTAGAACAACTGATGTGAAATAATGCTTATCAATGAAATTGGCATCTATTACTTCTACTTGATATTTCCCAGGCAGTCATTTTTCTCATTAAAAGAGACTTTTTGCCCCTCAAGGGGAAGTTGGATTGGGTATTACAGAAAATAATTTGTAAAAATTGACTCTAATTTCATTGTTAATAAATCCTAATATGGGGCTAAATTATGGGAGCTTCAGGTGCCCTGACTGCCATTCATCTTAACTTCAATCCATTTACTACCTATCTTTACTCACATATTTCACCTGATAAAGGAAACTATTAGATGCAGGAATCCCTACCTTAACAATGATAACTTACAACTATTGATGTTAATGGGTGCTCATATTTGTATAAAACTCATACCTGTTAAACACATATGCAAAACATAATACAAATGTATTTATGTGTTACACACACACATACATGTATATATAAACATTCCATTTAATTCAATAAATTATAAGTAAATTTTATTATCATAAACCATAACACCATGTGCTAATAGGTAGAGAAGGGGCATCATGGTTAGAGGAACCCCATAGGATATATATATATATATAGTTACCAGGTTGCCACCAGCCCCTATATTCAGATGTGTACATTACTTCACCCTTTACTTTTCCCTGGTAATTCTAGAGGCTTTTTTTACACATCCTTCAAAGTAAAGTTCAGGCAGACATCTGTTTCCATTGCTCAAAGAAAGCCACTTTAAAGACAGATTGTGCAGTGCACATGGCTTGGCAGCTTGGAAAATATAGTTTTGCAAGGCTCTATTAGTTACATATGCCAGATATGTAGAATAAAAAATTCTCCATCCTGAGTCGTCCAGAGGATAAAATGAAGGAAATTGGTACCTGGTTGTTCTTCCCCTGCATGACTCAGGATGAAGAATTTATTTTTGCTCTTTTTGGTTTTTTCCTAATCAAAATTATTTTTATCTGAATAACCTAATTTCTGCCAAGGTGCACATCACTAATAAAGTGCTTAAACAATTATATTTTCCATACTCCCCTAATATAATTTAATCTTAACTGAACCCCAAGAATCTCTAAATTCTGCAATTTTAGATAGATTAGAAAGTCAATGATAAATGTGTTTACCAAGAGTGCTTTTCTTTTAGCTGGATTTGTTGAGATAACAATCATTTCCATTTATTTGCAATAATTTCCCTCCAAACCAAATCAATAATGAGATTATAATCTAACCATTCTGTCTTAGTCTATTCAAGCTGCTATAACAAAATACCACAGACTGGATGGCTTATAACCAACAAAATTTATTTCTCGTGGCTCTGGAGCTGAAAGTTCAAAATCAGGGTGCTGGTATGATTGGGTGAGGGCCCTCTTCTGGATTGTAGGCTTCTCATTGTACCCTCATGGTAGAAAGGGCAAAGAGCCTTTCTCAAGCCTCTTTTGTAGAGACATTAATCTTACCTCCCAAAGCTCCATGTCCTAAAACTATCACATTGGGCATTAGGACTTCAATATATGAATTTCGGGGGGGACACAAATATTCAGCCTATTGCACATTCTATAAATTACTGTCACTGTTTCTATTCAGTATTCAACTACAGGTCCTGGATAGTATATTGAAAAGTTAAATAAACAATAGTTGAGTTTCCATTTATAACAACATCCAAAATATAAGATCCCTAGAAACATACCTACAAAAGGTGTGAAAGATCTTTACTGATATAAATTTTAAAGCCTTATTGAAAGGTTTAGAGAAGGCATAAATAAGTAAAGAGATATATTTGTTCCTGGATAGAAAAACTCAGAGGTCATTCCTCTCCAGATTTATCTATAGATTCATTGTAATTCTAATAAAAATTCCAATAGGAGTTTTTGTGGACTTTCACAAGCTGTTTCTAAATATTTATATGAAACATCAAAGGGCCAAGCATAGATAAAGTTCTATGAAGAAGAGAAGCATTGTGGAGGGAATGGTTAAAACAGCTAACATAGCTTATTTATAAAACTATAATAATTAAGGCAGTGTCCTAATTGTGCAGAGCTGGACAATTGTAAACATGAAGAGAACAAATGAAATTTGACCAATATATATATGAAACTTGGCTATGGCCAAGTTGGCTTTGCAGGCCACAGGAGTAAAGATAGATAATAAATGGTACTTAGACAATTGGTTTTCTGTTTAGGAAACAAAAATAAATCCACATTTCATACTATGTATGAAATGGATTCCAGACCTATTAAAGACTTAAATGTGAAAAACAAAACTTTTAAAACTTTTAAATGTAGGAGGAGATGCTTTCCTAAGTCTGGTACAAAAAGCATACACCATAAAGAAAAAAAAAAGTTACTCACCATGAAGATAATAAAAAGACAAGGAACAGAAGGAAGGATGGCGGAGGAGTAGGGGACCCTATTTCAACTGGTCCCCGGAATTGAGCTGGATATCTACCAGACCACTCTGAGCACCCACGAAACCAGCCTGAGATGTAAGAAGATCTGGATCTCTACAAACAGAATATCACAGGCAGTTGGTTTTGAGGTACGAAGCGGGGAGCCGTGATTCCGCGGGCATATATTGGAGGATAAACGGCAGCGGGAGGGTGCCTGGCTGTGGGGATCCTACACTGCCGGTGAGCAACAGCCTCACGTGCTGCGGATGGGCACAGACTCACGGACTGGTAGTGGTGGGGAAAGGACTTTAGGACAGCCCCCAGGTCAGAAACCCAGAGCGGCGGGGTTGTGTGTGTGACCTGGGAGCAGCTGGTGGTTTTAGAAGCAGAAAGGGCAGAGACGTGCCCCGACCTGGAGGCAGGACTGGGAGCACTGCAGAGGGGCGCACAACCCAGGATGCTGCAGTTTATAGCAGCACAGACAGAAACAGAGACAGTGTGGCCTGGAGAGCTCACTGAAGAACAGACTGCAATCTCTCTGCTCTGAGGCAGAGGGTTGGAAATGGTCTCTTCTGCTCTGACTCACTGAAGAGATGCACAAAGCCGCCAGGGAAAGCTGCCAGAGAACAAAAGCCCCCAAAACTGATTCCCGCTGAGCCCATCCCCCACCACAGGGGCGCAGGGCAACTCTGCCCAAGCAGGGTTGCCTGAGTAACAGCACGGCAGGCCCCTCCCACAGAAGACAGGCTGGGAAAACAACAGGCCAGCAACCCTAAGGTCCCAAGAAAACAGGTGCATCTTGCTTGGGTTCTGGTCAATAATTTGGACTCTGTACATTCCCTCAAACACCCATCAACAGAATGACTAGGAGAAGGAGCCCCCAAAATAGAAAAGACTCAGAGATTATGACTTATGCTGCAGATTTACAAATGGATGCAGATATAACCAAGATGTCGGAGATGGAATTCAGGCTAGAAATTGTGAAGACAATGGCTAGAATGGAGAAATCAATTAATGGCAACATAGAGTCTCTAAGGGCAGAAATGAAAGGTGAATTGGCAGAACTTAAAAATGCTATCAATGAGATCCAATCCAATCTAGATAATCTAACAGCTAGGGTAACTGAGGCAGAAGAATGAATAAGTGACCTGGAAGACAATATAATAGATAAAAAGGGAAAAGAGGAGGCCAGGGAAAAACAACTCAGAATCCATGAAAATAGAATCAGAGAAATAAGTGACACCATGAAACGTTCCAATGTCAGAATAATTGGAATCCTGGAGGGATTGGAGAGAGAGAGAGGACTAGAAGATGTATTTGAGCAAATCGTAGCTGTGAACTTCCCTAATCTGGGGAATGAAATAAACATTCGCATCCTAGAGGCAGAGAGGACTCCTCCCAAGATCAAGCAAAACAGGCCAACACCCCGCATGTAATAGTAAAACTTGCAAATCTTAGAACCAAGGAAACCATCTTAAAGGCAGTTAGGGGAAGAGATTCCTTACATTCAGAGGGAGGAACATCAGAATAACATCAGACCTATCCACAGAGACCTGGCAAACCAGAAAGGTCTGGCAAGACATATTCAGTGTACTAAATGAGAAGAACATGCAGCCAAGAATACTTTATCTGGCAAGGCTGTCGTTTAGAGAGCAGAGCTTCCAAGACCAGCAGAAATTGAAAGAATATGTGACCACTAAGCTGGCCCTGCAAGAAATATTAAGGGGGGTTCTATAAAAGGAGAAAGACCCCAAGAGTGATATACAACAGAATTTACAGGGACAATCTATAAAAACAATGTCTTCACAGGCAACATGATGACAATTAATTTATATCTTTCAATAATCACTCTCAACATGAATGGCCTAAACACTCCCATAAAACGGCACAGAGTTGCAGATTGGATAAAAAGACAGGACTCATCCATATGCTGCCTATAAGAGACTCATTTTGAACCTAAAGTTACAACCAGACTGAAAGTGAAGAGATGGAGATCCATCTTCCATGCCAGCGGACCTCAAAAGAAAGCTGGGATAGCAATTCTTATAACAGACAAATTAGATTTTAAACTGAAGTCTGTAATTAGAGACACAGAAGGACACTATATCATTCTTAAAGGGTCTACCCAACAAGAAGATCTAACAATTGTAAATATCTATGCCTCCAACATGGGAGCAGCCATCTACATAAGCCAACTGTTAACCAAAATAAAGAGTCATATTGATAACAATATGTTAATTGTAGGAGACCTCAATACTCCACTCTCAGCAATAGACAGATCATCAAAGCAGAAATCAACAAGGAAACAAGAGCTTTGAATGATACACTGGACCAGATGGACCTCATAGATATTTACAGAACATTCCACCCTAAAACAACAGAATACTCATTCTTCTCGAGCTCACATGGAACTTTCTCCAGAATAGACCATATACTGGGTCATAAATCAGGTCTCAACCGATACCAAAAGATTGAGATTATTCCCTGCATATTCTCAGACCACAATGCTTTTAAACTGGAACTCAATCACAAGAAAAAATTTGGCAGAAATTCAAACACTTGGAAGCTAAAGACCACTCTGCTCAAGAATGTTTGGGTCAACCAGGAAATCAAAGAAGAACTTAAACAATTCATGGAAATCAATGAGAACAAAAACACATCGGTCCAAAACCTATGGGATACTGCAAAGGCAGTCCTAAGGGGGAAATACATACCCATCCAAGCCTCACTCAAAAAAATAGAAAAATCCCAAATTCACCAACTAACTCTACACGTTAAAGAACTAGAGAAAAAGCAACAAACGATGCCTAAGCCATGCATTAGAAGAGAAATAATTAAAATTAGAGCAGAAATCAATGAATTAGAAACCAGAAACACAGTAGATCAGATCAATGAAACTAGAAGTTGGTTCTTTGAAAGAATTAATAAGATCAATAAACCACTGGCCAGACTTATCCAAAAGAAAGGAGAAAGGACCCAAATTAATAAAATTATGAATGAAAGGGGAGAGATCACGACTAACACCAAGGAAATAGAAACAATTATTAGAAATTATTATCAACAACTATATGCCAATAAACTGAGCAATCTGGATGAAATGGAGGCCTTCCCGGAAACCTATAAGCTGCCAAGACTGAAACAGGAAGAAATTGACAACCTGAATAGGCCAATAACCAGTAACGAGATTGAAGCAGTGATCAAAAACCTTTCAAAAATCAAAAGTCCAGGGCCTGATGAATTCCCTGGGAAATTCTACCAAACATTCAAAGAAGAAATAATACCTATTCTACTGAAGCTGTTTCAAAAAATAGAAACAGAAGGAAAACTTCCAAACTCATTCTATGAGGCCAGCATTACCTTAATCCCCAAACCAGGCAATGACCCCATCAAAAAGGAGAATTTCAGACTGATACCTTGATGAATATGGATTCCAAAATCCTCAACAAAATCCTGGCTAATAGGATCCAAAAATACATTAAAAGGATCATCCACCATGACCAAGTGGGATTTATCCCAGGATGCAAGGGTGGTTCAACATTCGCAAATCAATCAATGTGATAGAACACATTAATAAGAGGAGGGAGAAGAACCATATGGTCCTCTCAATTGATGCAGAAAAAGCATTTGACAAAATATAACATCCTTTCCTGATTAATACTCTTCAGAGTAGAGGGATAGAGGGAACATTCCTCAAGTTCATAAAATCTATCTATGAAAAACCCACAGCGAATATCATCCTCAGTGGGGAAAAGCTGAGAGCCTTTCCCTTAAGATCAGGAACACGTCAAGGATGCCCACTCTTGCCACTATTGTTCAACATAGTACTAGAAGTCCTAGTAACAGCAATCAGACAACAAAAAGGAATAAAAGGTACTCAAATTGGCAAAGAAGAAGTCAAACTCTCTCTTTTTGCAGATGACATCGTACTTTATGTGCAAAACCCAAAAGACTCCACCCCCAAATTACTAGAACTTGTACAGCAATTCAGTAATGTGGCAGGATACAAAATCAATGCACAGAAATCAGTTGCTTTCTTATACACTAACAATGCAACCTTAGAAAGAGAAATTAGAGAAATGATTCCATTTACAATAGCACCAAAAACCATAAGATACCTCGGAATAAACCTAACCAAAGAGGTAAAGGATCTATACTCTAGGAACTACAGAACACTCATGAAAGAAATTGAAGAAGACACAAAAAGATAGAAAAATATTCCATGCTCATGGATAGGAAGAATAAACATTGTTAAAATGTCTATGCTACCCAGAGCAATCTATACCTTCAGTGCCATCCCGATCAAAATTCCAATGACACTTTTCAAAGTGCTGGAACAAACAATCCTAAAATTTGTATGGCATCAGAAAAGACCCCGAATCGTCAAGGAAATGTTGAAAAAGCAAAACAAAGCTAGGGGCATCAAGTTGCCCGATTGCAAGCTATATTACAAAGCTGTGATCACCAAGACAGCATGGTACTGGCACAAAAACAGACATATAGACCAATGGAACAGAATAGGGAACCCAGATATGGACCCTCAACTCTATGGTCAAATAATCTTCGACAAAGCAGGAAAAAACATGCAATAGAAAAAAGTCTCTTCAATAAATGGTGCTGAGAAAATTGGACAGCCACATGCAGAAGAATGAAACTCGACCATTCTCTAACACCATTCACAATGATTAACTCAAAGTGGATGAAAGACCTCAATGTGAGACAGGAATCCATCCAAATCCTAGAGGAGAACATAGGCAGTAACCTCTGGACATCGCCCACAGCAACTTCTTTCAAGATACATCTCCAAAAGCTAGTAAAACAAAAGCAAAAATGAACTATTGGGACTTCATCAAGATAAAAAGCTTCTGCACAGCAAAGGAAACAGTCAACAAAACAAAGAGATAACCCACAGAATGGGAGAAGATATTTGTAAATGACACTACAGATAAAGGGCTGATATCCAAGATCTATAAAGAACTTCTCAAACTCAACACCCAAAAAACAAATAATCAAGTCAAAAAGTGGGCAGAAGAGATGAACAGACACTTCTCTGAAGAAGACATACAAATGGCTAACAGACACATGAAAAAATGTTCATCATCATTAGCCATCAGGGAAATTCAAATCAAAACCACATGGAGATACCACCTTATACCAGTTAGAATGGCAAAAATGGACAGGGAAAGAAACAACAAATGTTGGAGAGGTTGTGGAGAAAGGGGGACCCTCTTACACTGTTGGTGGGAAGGCAAGTTGGTACAGCCACTTTGGAAAACAGTGTGGAGGTTCCTCAAAAATTTAAAAATAGAGCTACCCTATGACCCAGCAATTGCACTACTGGGTATTTACCCCAAAGGCACAGATATAGTGAAAAGAAGGCCATTTGCACCCCAATGTTCATAGCAGCAATGTCCGCAATAGCCAAACTGTGGAAAGAGCCGAGATGCCCTTCAACAGATGAATGGATAAAGAAGATGTGGTCCATATATACCATGGAATATTACTCAGCCATCAGAAAGGATGAATACCCAACTTTTACATCAACATGGATGGGACTGGAGGAGATTATGCTAAGTGAAATAAGTCAAGCAGAGAAAGTCAATTATCATATTGTTTCACTTATTTGTGGAACATAAGGAATAGCATGGAGGACATTAGGAGAAGGAAAGGAAAAATGAGGGGGGGATTGGAAGGAGAGATGAACCATGAGAGACTATGGACTCTGAGAAACAAACAGGGTTTTAGAGGGGAGGGGGGAGGGGGGATTGGTTAGTCCGGTGATGGGTATTAAGGAGGGCACATACTGCATGGAGCACTGGGTGTTATATGAAAACAATGGATCGTGGATCACCACATCAAAAACTAATGATGTATTGTATGGTGACTAACATAACATAATAAAATTAAAAATAAATAAATTAAATAAATAAATAAATAAATAAAGACAAGTCACAAACTAAGAGAAAAATCTCTATAACATGCATAATCAAAAAGGCTTAGCATCTTTTGAATCAACAAGAAAAAACCAATAGCCCTCTTGAAAATGAGCCACAGTGTAAGCAAATATTTCATGGAAGAAAACCAAATGTCTAATAAATACACGAAGGTGCTCAAATTCATAACTCATCAGAGAAATACAAACCAAAACCACAATAAGACACCATTTTACATACACCAGACTGGCAGAAGTGAAAATATTTGACAATCCCAAACATTAGGGAGAAGTGGAGCACTAAAACTTCTCACACATGGCCAGTAAAAGTGTAAATTGGTTCCATCAATTAGGGAATTTGGCATTATCAGGTAAAACACATTGTGCATACTCTAGGATTCTTGTTTACATCCTAAGGTAAATCCCAAAGAGCAAACCATTTACATATTCACGGCATCATTTTTTCTTTCCGTTACAGAAAAAATAATCTTATATCCATCCAAAAATCAATCAACAATAAAATGAAATAATAAAATGAGATTTGTACATAAATATATAAATAAAATGAGTCATATGCAATAAAAATAACACAACTGTTGCTATAAGAATCAACATAGATGCATGTCAAAAACAATGATGAATGAGGAAAGCAAATTGTAGAATACACAGAATGTGCTATAATTTATATAGAAAATTAAAAGAATGAGAAGTAAGTAAATCACAGATTGTTAAGGATTCATACAAGTGTAGCAAAACTGTCATGTCAATGAAGTTAATAGTGAAGACAAAGATCAGAAGTATAGAACTCCTGGAAGGGGGTGAAAGTGATGAAATCAAGAAGGGGTACACAGGTACCCATATAATATAATTCTACTCTGTAAAGCTAGGCAGTGACACATAGGTGTTAATGTTAGTAGTCTCTGTACTAGTTACATATGTTTTATATATAGATAGATATAGATAGATATAGATATAGATGTAGATTTATGTATATTGAATGTTTCATTGTGATAAAAGCTTTAAAATTCTAAAATTTCAAGGGTCCACTTCAAAACATTTAGCCCACCTGTATGGCATTGAACTCTCTCATTAATACTCCTGCCCCACACACTTCTACTGGTCTGTTCTCCTTCCTTGTTGGAGGTTATGATAATACATCTGAAGAAAACTCAGTGTTTATTTTATTTTTGTTTTAATGGGTGAGTTATCTTGTGGATTGCATGGATCTAACTTACTAAATATCTGAAACTATATTGTTTTTCTTTTTGAAATTGCACATTTAATAATAATTTTCAGTGATAATAATGTTCTTACTCAGTTTATAGTTTTTAACAAGTGCCATAGTTTTCCACTGCCTTAAATAGCTCTTCTAAAGGAAAGGTTTTCATTTTCTCAAGGTCAAGGATACATTCAGGCAATGCAGCATGTTTCAGTGTGGCTAAGTAAAACCCTTTAATACTATGGTAATAGATGACATTTATTGAGAGATGTCAAGAATACAAAAGCGAACCGTCTTACAAGTGAACAGAGTAAAAACTCAATGACAAAAGATCCATAGTGAATGTTTTATACTGATGTTTCAAATCATGATGTTGAAACTGTAACCCATAATCATTTAGGCTATGTTAGACTGGAGTCAGTCAATAACAAAGAGCTTAAAAATATTCTGTGACAGGGGTGCCTGGGACGCACAGTCAGTGAGGTGTCCGACTCTTGGTTTCAGCTCAGGTGTTGCTCTCAGGGTCATGAGATTGAGTCCTGCGTGGGGCTCGGCACTCAGTGTGGAGTCTGCTTAAATTTCTTTCTCCCTCTCACTCTGACCCTCCCCTCTGTGCTCTCTCTCTAAAATAAATAAATAAATCTTAAAGTATTCTGTGATAAAATTCCATGACACAGTATCTTTCTCTTAGAAGGCAAGATTCAAAGAAGAGTAATAGGTAAATGAATAAATGGTGAAAGGCTATGGGCGGGGTAATTCCAGGCAACTAAAACCTGAAGGGTAGCAAATCAAATCCACTTTGAAAATCTAATCTGAGCATAACACAGATACCTTTGTCATGCAAAATAATTAATCTCTTCTATAACTTTTTCTTCCTCCTATTTTTTTCCTAATACAACATAGTGTTTTGATGCTGATTTGAGGAAATAGGAAAATACTTAAATTTAAATGTAACCATAACCTAAGTAATCTACTTAATACTTTAGATTCTGCTTCTGAGTGGTTTTCAAGTGTCTCCCCAACATGTCATTTTAATCTAATCAGCAGGTCAGAATAGCATAAATAATTATTGAGAGGGTTATAACAGCAAGAGTAAAAATGAGGTTCAGAAAATAAGCATGTTTAAACAAAAACACAATGGGGTAAACATTGCAGACATAGGAACAATACGGCCAGTTTAAAAAGGCAGAGACTTTCAACCCTATATTAACTTGCATTTACACTCACTTCCATTTCATTCAACAAATGCCATACAGAAAACCGAGGACCTTGATTACAGCATTACTCATTATCAGGCAGGTATTTTTACTGTAGGCAATGAAATTTGAGAAAAAAAAAAAAGCAATATAAGAGAGGCTTCTGAGAGATTTTGCTTTCAAAGATTTTTCAATGTCATTCCCTCCACACAAACAATTCACTTTTAAAATATGTTGTGATTCTCATAATAATTTCAAATGTTTTTATGTCCCTAAGACAAAATGTAATTCCTTGTGGTAATATCTACTATGTAAAGGATTTTGTTTGTACACACTTTCAATTTGGAATGCTAAAAGATATATTTATATACAGAAGAGACTCTTCCCTGATTAGAGTGACTCGGAGACCACACTGTCTAAGAAGAAAGATTTATTTAGATGGAGTGACATTTCAAAGTCACTCTTTAGATCCAGATGTTGTATGCAGACAAAGGGGACTTCATTTTGAGAGAATGGCAATGGGTGTAATATAGTGAGCCATGAACTATGGGACACCTGTCACTGCCATTTACCAGAAATGTGACCTAAAACAAGGAAACCTGCCCTGAGTCTCAAGTTCCTCATATGTTCAGTGGATCTCAGACAACAAATGAAATAAGGTTTGCAAAGAGTCTTCATAAATTACTAAGTGCTCACAGGGAGTCAGGAATAGGCTAAGGTTTAGTTTGGTAGCAAACAACCCCACAGTCTCAGGGCTTATACTATAAAGGTTTATTTCTTACACATGTAAAGGTCATTATGGACCTAGACAACTTCCCAGGGTACCTCTCTTCCCTGCAATAACTCAGGAAATCATATTGCCTTCATTTTGTGTCTCCATCATCCAACACAAATCTTCCTAGTTTGCAGGGATGGGAGAAGAGAGAGAGCTGAAATAGCCTAATGATCAGAACTAAATGTGGGGGCCCTACAAACTGCAAGAGGGCTGGGAAACAAGAGAATGGAAATGCAGTTTTAGAAAGTAACCACTGTCTTTCATTCAGTTTTAAAAATAATGCAAAATAATCCTTATATCAACAAATTAGATTTTAAACCAAAGACTATAATAAGAGATGAAGAAGGACACTATATCATACTTAAAAGGTCTATCCAACAAGAAAATCTAATAATTGTAAATATCTATGCCCCTAACATGGGAGCAGCCAATTATATGAGGCAATTAATAACAAAAGCAAAGAAACACATCGACAAAAATACAATAATAGTAGGGGACTTTAACACCCCCCCACTGAAATGAACAGATCATCTAAGCAAAAGATCAGCAAGGAAATAAAGACTTTAAATGACACAATGGACCAAATGGACTTCAGAGATATATTCAGAACATTCCATCCCAAAGCAACAGAATACACATTCTTCTCTAGTGCCCATGGAACATTCTCCAGAATAGATCATATCCTAGGTCACAAATCAGGTTTCAACTGGTACCAAAAGATTGGGATCATTCCCTGCATATTTTCAGACCACAGTGCTTTGAAACTAGAACTCAATTACAAGAGGAAAGTCGGAAAGAACTCAAATACATGGAGGCTAAAGAGCATCCTACTAAAGAATGAATGGATCAACCAGGAAATTAAAGAAGAATTAAAAAAAAATTCATGGAAACCAATGAAATTGAAAACACAACTGTTCAAAATCTTTGGGATGCAGCAAAGGCAGTCCTAAGAGGAAAGTATATAGCAATACAAGCCTTTCTCAAGAAACAAGAAAGGTCTCAAATACACAACCTAACCCTACACCTAAAGGAGCTGGAGAAAGAACAGCAAATAAAGCCTAAACCCAGCAGGAGAAGAGAAATAATAAAGAGCAGAGCAGAAATCAATGAAATAGAAACCAAAAGAACAGTAGAACAGATCAACGAAACTAGGAGCTGGTTCTTTGAAAGCATTAACAAGATTGATAAACCCCTGGCCAGACTTATCAAAAAAAAAAGAGAGGGCGCCTGGGTGGCTCAGTCGGTGAAGCGTCTGCCTTCGGCTCAGGTCATGATCCCAGGGTCCTGGGATCGAGTCCCACATCGGGCTCCCTGCTAGGCAGGGAGCCTGCTTCTCTCCCTCTGCCTCTGCCTCTCTCTCTCTCTCTCTGACTTTCATGAATAAATAAATTTAAAAAATTAAAAAAAAAAAAAAGAGAAATGACTCAAATAAATAAAATCATGAATGAAAGAGGAGAGATCACAACCAACACCAAAGAAATACAAACAGTTATAAGAACATATTATGAGCAACTATATGCCAGCAAATTAGATAACCTGGAAGAAATGGATGCATTCCTAGAGATGTATAAACTACCAAACTGAACCAGGAAGAAATAGAAAACCAGAACAGACCTATAACCACTAAGAAAATTGAAGCAGTCATCAAAAATCTCCCAACAAACAAAAGCCCAGGGCCAGATAGGAAGCCTCCCAGGGGAATTCTACCAAACATTAAAAGAAGAATTAATACATATTCTTCTGAAACTGTTCCAAAAAATAGAAATGGAAGGAAAACTTGCAAACTCGTTTTATGAGGCCACTATTACCTTGATCCCAAAACCAGACAAAGACCCCATCAAAAAGGAGACTTACAGACCAATATCCTTGATGAATATGGATGCAAAAATTCTCACCAAAATACTAGCCAATAGGATCCAACAGTACATTAAAAGGATTATTCACCACAACCAAGTGGGATTTATCCTTGGGATGTTGGTTCAACATCCGCAAATCAATCAATGTGATACAATACATTAATAAAAGAAAGAACAAGAACCAAAAGATCCTCTCAATAGATGCAGAAAAAGCATTTGACAAAGTACAGCATCCTTTCTTGATCAAAACTCTTCACACTGTAGGGATAGAGGGTACATACCTCAATATCATAAAAGCCATCTATGAAAAACCTACAGTGAATATCATTCTCAATGGGGAAAAACTGAGAGCTTTCCCCCTAAGGTCAGGAACACAGCAGGGATGTCCACTATCACCACTGGTATTCAACATAGTATTAGAAGTCCTAGCCACAGCAATCAGACAACAAAAAGAAATAAAAGGCATCTGAATCGGCAAAGAAGTCAAACTCTCACTCTTTGTAGATGATATGATACTTGATGGGAAAACCCAAAAGACTCCACCCCCAAACCGCTAGAACTCATACAGGAATTCAGTAAAGTGGCAGGATATAAAATCAATACACAGAAATCAGTGGCATTCCTATACACCAACAACAAGACAGACAAAAGAGAAATTAAGGAGTCGATCCCATTTACAATTGCACCCAAAACCGTAAGGTACCTAGGAATAAATCTAACCAAAGAGGCAAAGAATCTGTACTCAGAAAACTATAAAATACTCATGAAAGAAATTGAGGAAGACACAAAGAAATGGAAAAACGTTCCATGCTCATGGACTGGAAGAACAAATATTGTGAAGATGTCAATGCTACCTAGAGCAATCTACACATTCAATGCAATCCCCATCAAAATACCATCCACTTTTTTCAAAGAAATGGAACAAATAATCCTAAAATTTGTATGGAACCAGAAAAGACCCCGCATAGCCAGAGGAATGTTGAAAAAGAAAAGCAAAGCTGGTGGCATCACAATTCCGGACTTCAAGCTCTATTACAAGGCCGTGATCATCAAGACAGTATGGTACTGGCACAGAAACAGACACATAGATCAATGGAACAGAATAGACAGCCCAGAAATGGACCTTCAACTCTATGGTCAACTAATCTTCGACAAAGCAGGAAAGAATGTCCAATGGAAAAAAGACAATCTCTTCAACAAATGGTGTTGGGAAAACTGGACAGCCACATGCAGAAGAATGAAACTGGACCATTTCCTTACACCACACACAAAAATAGACTCCAAATGGTTGAAAGACCTCAATGTGAGACAGAATTCCATCAAAATCCTACAGGAGAACACAGGCAGCAGCCTCTTTGACCTCAACTGCAGCAACTTCTTCCTAGAAACATCACCAAAGGCAAGGGAAACAAGGGCAAAAATGAACTATTGGGACTTCAAGATAAAAAGCTTTTGCATAGCAAAGGAAACAGTCAACAAAACCAAAAGACAACGGACAGAATGGGAGAAGATATTTGCAAATGACATATCAGATAAAGGGCTAGTATCCAAAATCTATAAAGAACTTATCAAACCCAACACCCAAAGAACAAAGAATCCAATCAAGAAATGGGCAGAAGACATGAACAGACATTTTTCCAAAGAAGACATCCAAATGGCCAACAGACACATGGAAAAGTGCTCAACATTGCTTGGCATCAGGGAAATCCAAATCAAAGCCTCAATGAGATACCACCTCACACTAGTCAGAATGGCTAAAATTAACAAGTCAGGAAATGACAGATGTTGACGGGGATGCTGAGAAAGGGAACCCTCCTACACTGTTGGTGGGAATGCAAGCTGGTGCAGCCATTCTGGAAAACAGTATGGAGGTTCCCCAAAAAGTTGAAAATAGAGCTACCCTATGACCCAGCAATTGCACTACTGGGTATTTACCCCAAAGATACAAATGTAGGGATTCAAAGGGGTATGTGCACACCGATGTTTATAGCAGCAGTGTCCACAATAGCCAAACTTTGGAAAGAGCCAAGATGTCCATCGACAGATGAATGGATAAAGAAGATGTGGTATATATATGTATGTATATATAGATATAGATATAGATATAGATATAGATATAGATAGATAGATATACATATATATAGTGGAATATTATGCAGCCATCAAAAGGAATGAAATCTTGCCATTTGCAATGATGTGGATGGAACTGGAGGGTATTATGCTGAGCGAAATAAGTCAATCAGAGAAAGACATGTATCATATGATCTTACTGATATGAGGAATTCTTAATCTCAGGAAACAAATTGAGGGTTGCTAGAGTGGTGGGGAGTGGGAGGGATGGGGTGGCTGAGTAGTAGACATTGGGGAGGGTATGTGCTATGGTGAGTGCTGTGAATTGTGTAAGACTGTTGAATCACAGACCTGTTCCTCTGAAACAAATAGTACATTATATGTTAAAAAAAAAAGAGAAGAGAGTAGGAAGGGAAAAATGAAGGCGGGGAAATCAGAGGGGGAGACTATGGACTCTGAGAAACAAACTGAGGGGCTTAGAGGGGAGAAGGGTGGGGGGATGGGTTAGCCTGGTGATGGGTATTAAAGAGGGCACATATTGAATGGAGCACTGGGTGTTATACACAAACAATGAACCATGGAACACTACATCAAAAACTAATGATGTAATGTATGGTGATTAACATAACACAATAAAATAAAATAAATAAAAAATAAAAAAATAATGCAAAGTAGTATTACTAGTTTGCACTGTATCAGAAGTGATGTGGTATATAGAAAATGCAAGGGAATAAAACAAAAATAATTTCTATTCTTCAGAAATGCATTTAAACTTAAATGTGTGTCACTTTTTGGGGAGGCATTTGATACCTATCAATGCTAATAATGAGACTAAAATGATTTGACTAAGCTGAAGAGCTGCCCAATACCCAAAATAGGACCCCTTCCTTGAATAGTCATTGGACAGCTTTCTCTGTGGATTTTAGAGTGGTGTCAAAAAGAATACCATCAGGAATGCAATATAATGGAGACTATGCTACAACATCCTTCCACAACATTACTTTTTGTTAGTGCTGCTATATTCAGGAATATTCTAGGCTTCCTTCCGTATGGGGAAGAGACAACCTTTTCATCTATTAAGGAAGGCAGAGTTAGTGCAGGCCAAAAGATAGATAGATATCATAGGTATAATATTAGATATATATTGTTTTCTCAAATATGAGAAGGAGAGTTTAGCAAACACCCTAAGGAAGAGTAAAAAAAATAATGATAATTAAAATGATGAAGAAAACAGAAAGAAAGCTCATGGAATCATTCTAAACAAATCAACAATATTATGTGGTAAAAATGGTTTAGTTTCTTTGTTATCGTTTGGAAGAAGAGAGAAAATACTTCAAAATAATCCAGTCATAAGGTCAAAAAAGTTAGATGCCTTTGCACTCTGGTCACATTGAGGGATAATACTCGTTATTGACTCTTGGACAATAAAACTGGAATCCCTCATGTGCTGGGACTGATTTCCTAGGTTCAGTATAGCTTTAGCTAATGGCTTATAGATTGTAAGATCGCCAGGCCTTGCTGAAACAGCCTATTAAGTCTGGAGATGGAAACCAAAGGTCAGTGGGCCAGGGCCAGGTGAATAGATTTCCTCAGTCAGGTAGAGAAAGCACTCACTAACAAGGTACCCTACTTCCTTAAACCCAGATAAATACAGACACCCGAAGAATAAGGCCATAAAGAATCCCTGATCATTTATATCACTGGATCTCTGTGACTAAGGAAGTCTTAGATCACAGGGTGCAAGCAGTGCTACTTGGGACATAAAACAGGACCTGCCCCAGTGAGTTAGGATGATCTCAACAGATTCACACAGGAGCAGAGCTGACAAAATAAGCCTTGTACTTAACTCTGTCATTCTGTCACCTCCCTGCAACCACTCAGCTGGGAGAAATTGATGTATGTATCATATATACACAATGTATTTACCCTCATGATTCAATGTAAAGGAATAGAGAAAATGGGGGAAGGGATGTAAAAATTATATGCTTTTGTAAGTTACTCCCTACATTAAGAATACCAGATATTGTCTCATTATTGTAAAATGCACACCAAGAATTTGGAATGCTAATTTTTACAAAAAAGGAACCTTTTTTCCCCCAAGGATATCTTGATAATAAATGTCAGAACTCTCAGTTTAGCATTCCACACATTATTCCCTAGAAGGGTTCAAAAACAAATGGCTATGATTTTAAGTTGTGGATTAGAAAGCTGATCCAAACATAACACCCAAAATGCTCAATATTAATTCTGGGTCTGTAACCATTAAAAGATTGAAAACACTCTGAAATACACTAGGCTCCAGGTTTTAAATGCTGCTATGGGGTCTCTGTGTTTGAATTGTCCGCATGATCAAAGCTCCTCATTTGGTCCAGTCTTACCTATTTTAAAACAATTTATTTATATTACAAAAATACACAGAAGAAAGATAAGACATCAACAATAAACACAAAAAAGTAAGCATATTGAATTAAACCATCCTTACTAATACAAAATTGATCTCTAAATATTTATAATCTAAATAGCTAAATATATTCCTCATTTAGTTGGGTCCTGGCATTATTAGTTAAGCACAATTCTAAAGTGATTCCAATAAAAACATGGCCCATACTCTTAAGACAAAGTAAATTCACGGAAAATGCATTTCTCGCAAGTTCTTGCATATTTATATGGTATTATAAAATGGTCCAAGCAAACACAAAATGTCAATTAATATAAATTAAATGCTAAATGATAACCCATGGTATCACCTATTAATGGTCTGAGCATTATCTTGATAATGTTACAATGTTACATCTTTCCTCTTTTCAAGACTCATAAGAGATTATATACAGTCAAATAAGAAGGTGAATACTATTTTGTTGACATTTCAGAAAACAATTAATATCCCCCACTTTAGGGATTCTCTGGTAAACTATGCTCCATCACACAAATAAGTCTATTTCTCTTCCTTTCTTAGTATTGAAGAAAAAAGGATGGTTGGTTTGTCTCAAGTAATCTAGTATTTACTAATGTTAATATAGAAAATATGCTCCATAAAATATCACAAAATAGAGCAATTATTCTTGCCCAACACATCTGGATTTGTAGATGAGACATATTATTGATTAAGGAAATGAATAATTTTTGAAAACATTACTTAGATTTTGGTCTGTACTCTGAAAGAAATGTTGAATAAATGGAGAGCCAAGAAATATCATGGAAAACCAGTTATAATCTTGGTAATTGGTGTGATCTGACTTCCATTGTTCAACAATGTACAAGAGTGATTGTCCATCATACTTTGGCACCAAATCAGAAAGTGGTACTTCTAAGAGACACTTCAAGATTTCCATCTCAATAATAAATTATTGTGTTGTACACTAGGGCTTATTCTGCTATAAATGTTTAGAATCATAAACAGATACAAGTTATATAAAAATATTGAACAATAATATCTATGATAGCAGGCCATTCTTGCATTTCCTTTGTCCAAATATCTCAAGCAGATTAAAAAAAAGATACTATAAAGTAAATGAAGTTTGTATAAAATGTTGTATATAAAACAATGATTATTCACCATTTCATATACGAGTTTAGTGAATCGGACTTGGCATACCAAGTCTCTAAAGCTTTTTCTTACTCAAGCTCACTATTCATTAATTCTGATTTAATAATTAAGTGGGAAAATACTTAACAAACTATTTAATTTAAATAGGGAAATGTTAGTTTCAATACATACACACATCTATGTGGAAACTACTATGTGTCTTATATTTCTAGATTCTAAGGGGTTAAAAAATGTATAAAACATGTTTCTTATTTAGCAGCTTTTACATTTAACATGTCTGTATGAATTTGTAACAATCACTACAGGCCAAAGAGGAGGCCTTGAACAAGATGAATCACGGCAACATAGAGAGCTAGCTGGTGGGGTAAAGCCAGGGAGCCCAACTAGGCAATTCCAGTCAGGAGAGTATGGCAGTGGGAGAAAGAGGGAAGGACCAAGTTCAATGACCTATATTAAATTTTCTGCAAATAAAGCATTTCAGTGGCAATATTTTTGGAAAATGCTACGTGTTTACTCCTCATGACTCATACTTACTGGCATATTAAAGTTCTGAGATGTCCTAAAGTAAATACACTGCATACCTTTGACTTAACATTTCTCAAATTATTTGACTACCTTTTTTTCCCATCTCAGGACACTCATTAATATTTCAAGGAATGTTTCATGACACTCAGTTTGAGAAATCCTACCGTATGTCAGATACTTTCATATGTGATGGTTTATTTACTCATCCACATCACATTTATATATGAATCAAGTAACACCGAGTTTTACTAATTTGTTCTAATTTGCACAGTAACTATGCAACTGGAATGAAATTTAATAGGATTCTTGATTCGAGCACATGATTGTAGTATTATCTGAGAGAAATATTAAAAGCAAGGCAGAATTCCAGAAGGACTACTAGTAATGCACAAATCAAGTATAGTGGGAATACCTTATAGAGAATAACATGAAAGCCCATTTATGGTAGTTGGGGCACATGCTGGGGATCAATTATTATGAACAAGGTATTATCAAATTATTGGTGTGGATATGAGATTAGGAATCAGCTAGCAATTACAAATTCCTTGCATTGCAGTAGAGTCCCTGAAAATAAAGGTGCCTATTTTCTGGATTGGTCCAAGGTATCAAGGTCAGAGTCAAGCCAATGAATAAATGGCATTGATTATTAGGAAATAGGAAAACAAAAGAAGTCTCCATAGGAATGGGCATTTGGGGTTAAGCAGTCTGACGACAGTTATGAGGGAACTTATAAATTTGTCAGAAGAAGCCAGTCTGAGAAGGCTAGAAGCTACATACCATATGATTCCAACTGTAAAACTTTCTAGAAAAGGCAAAACTACTGAGACAGTAAAACTATCAGTGTTGCCAAGGTTGTGGGAAGGATGAGTAGTTGGAGCACAAAGGATTTTTAGTGCAGTGAAAACATTCTGTACAATGTTATAATGATGGATATATGCCATTATACATTTGTTCAAACTCCCAGATAGTACACCAATAGTGAACCCTAAGTAAGGCAAACTATGGACTTTAGGTGATTATGACATGTTTACGTAGGTTCATCAATTGCTACAATTGATGGGATGTCAATTATGGAGGAGGCATGGATGTGGGGAAACAGGGGAGTATATTAGAAATTTCTGTACCTTTCTCTCAATTTCTTGTCAATTTAAACTATTCTAAAAAAAATTAAACCTTTAAAAAAGTTGTCAGAAAATTAGGGACTCACTTTGGGAGGTAGGCATTAGAGAGACATGGCATATTCTAGAATGAAGAAGGAGGGGTTTTAGGAAAATTATCAGGGTCCAGGATGAGTAGAAAGAGAGAGAGATTGGAGTCAGTTGAGGACAGTAACTCAGGAAGAGGGAATGCAGATTAGGGTAAGATTTATGTAGACACAGAAGGGTGGAAATAAAGAGAAGTGAGTGAATTCTAGCCATTGCATTAGTGACAAGAACTTAAAAGTACTGAATACACAAAAGAGTGAAGAATTATAAATGTGTTTCTTATAAATGGATGTTAAATGAAATAACTCCAAAATTTCCTACAAAAATTTGGAATATTTTTGGAATTAATATTTGGAATAGTAGCTATCAAAAAAATTTAGAATATTTTTGGAATAATATTTGGAATAAATAGCTGCCAAAAAAAAAAAAAAAGCCAATTTGAAGAGAAGGAAGAGGCAGTTGAATTTGATCCTGCGCATGTTAAATTAGAGGTAACACAGGATATCCAAGCATTTTAGGTTTTTTACTGAGAGGTAAGAGTTGAATTTCTAAAAATGGATGAATTCATACTTAACTCAGAGAGAAACTGCAAGAAAACAAAAGATAAAAAATTTTTTTAATGTTTTTAGTTATTCCACTAACATTTATCAGTTAAATCAGGTTTATTTAAAATAACAAAGATGAAAACAGGCAGTATTTTTATTAAAGTTTAGCTCAGAATTATATTAATAAGGAGCATCAACGTATTTCAGGCTGTTATCTCTGAAAATGAAACAAAATATACAATTTAACACCTGCCTTGTGTTATTTTTTGTAACAGAACCAGAGGTTTTTGAATTCCCCAAACAACAACAAAATGCAAAATAAAAGCATAACACCCAAAACCTCCTGCTTTGAATTAGAATTCAATGTACATTTCTTCTAGTTATAATTTTCTTGTCTATCATTCCCCAGATCCCAAATTAGACTTATTTGGCACCATGCCAGAGGACGGGTCTTTAAATCATAATGACACTCAGCTTTTACATACAGCAGTATTGATGGTAGGAACAGCAAAGCTGGGCAGTGCTAGAATGGAATGGGTGACAGATGTAGTTCCAATTCTGGCAGAGTGATTTAAAAAAAAAAAGCCCTCAATTTTAAATACTGTTTAAAGGAATTAGATACACATTAACCATCAGTAGGGAGGAGGGAGCAAGTATGTGACAGATAACACCAAGTTAAAATATTTTGTGGGGGAACCATTCCATTGCTGTGCTTTTTAAAAAATTCTGTAAAATCAGTTTTATTGTAGTTAAATACTCTAAACACTTTCCAAAAAGGAGCTAACAGTTGACCTTATAAATCTGAATTGTGGATTAAGATAGTCCATAGGTTTTTAATAATAAAAATCTCATAGAACTACTCCACACTCAAAAATCTTCCCCTCTGTTCAGACTAAACCAGATGTTGAGTTGAAATAAAGTGCCCTTAAAACAAACTGTTGATATATGCTGGAGCTATCAGCAACTGTAAAAAGGGAATATAAGAGACTGGTATCTCACTTTTTTAGAAGAATAAAAAAAAGTTTAATGATTTTACCAAAAAGATGATTTCAGATTTCAGAACAGCCTTATAACTAAAAAGTATTTAAATAACATCTATAATTTCAATTAGTCTATATACAATTAATATTTCATTTGCCATTAAAATCGTATCAGCTTAGTTCTATTCTTTACATTTTTTTTAAAGATTTTATTTATTTGACAGAGATTTAGAAAGAGAGCACAAGTAGGCAGAGCGGCAGGCAGAGGGAGAGGGAGAAACAGGATCTCTGGGAGCAGGGAGCCCGACGAGGGGCTTGATCCCAGGACCCTGGGATCATTACCTGAGCCAAAGGCATACACTTAACCGACTGAGCCACCCATGTGCCCCTATTCTTTACAATTTTAAAAAACTAGTATATACAAGTATGCATGTTTATGGCAATATAAATCCTCCCAAAAATGAATTTAGTGTGGCAGATTTTCTGTGGTATTGATAAACATATTTGTGTTATTAAGTACATAGCCAAATCATACAGATATTTACCATAAAAACAAATAGTGGAGAGCGGTCTTCTGCCATGGGTGCATCCCAATGTGCCTTGATGACAAAATAGGTTAAAAATATTCTTCTAAGGGCATCCCAGGAATGTTTACCATAACGATAAAAAGGTTAGTAGGGTATGTCCAAGAAACATAGTACAGAGAAAGGGGAGGGTTTTTATTTTTTCTTGCTTTTTAACTATATATATATATATATATATATATATATTTTTTTTTAGGATTTCTGCCTTTCTTTAACCATATTTTTAACCTTATTTTAGGGAGTGCTGATGTCCATATAAATGTGTACAGGTCACTTGAGTCCTGTATTGGGCCTTCCAAAAAATAGACTCAGGAGACAGTTCATAATGTCATAGTGATAAAATCTTTGGTCCAAAATACTTTCCAAATGCTTTATTATTTGTCCTTGAAAAGAAGACTTCAGAATCATGGAAAAATATTCAGGATTGAAAAATATATCAGTGTAACAATACAACAGGTACAGAGATTGACTCATAGCTAAACTACATTTTAGAGAATCACTCCGGTACAAATTCTCCTTGTATTTGTCCATCTTGATTTGACTTCTAGGTTGTTTTGAAATTGTTTTCAAAATTCCTCACAAAGATAATAGAAGACTATTGCCTCATTCTGTAAGCACAATCTCTACAAGTCCTACCAAAGTTGTTTAGGGAGGGTGATTCCAAAAACGGGAATAAAAGAGGTGTAATGTGGAGACAGCCAATAAAGTATCCGTGATTAAACCTGATACCCACCACCAAGGGTGAATAAACCTCAATCCCGCAGGGAAATTCTGGAAAATGGTGCAAAACACATGCATCAGACTCTCCCCACCCAAGGGACAAGGGAGCTGTGTGATATTTATACAACTCCCGAAAGTCATTTAAATGGGGTTTCTGGGAGAGGGTGTTAATTATTTGGCACTTTGAACTTGCTGTGCACATGGGTGGTATGACTGTCCTAGGAGTACAAATCATGGCAATTGGAAGGTGGCTGGAATACATGAAAAAGTCTGAGGAATACAGATAGAGCACTGACACCTCTACTAAATCTTCTAAAGGGAATAGGAAATATCCCTATGCTTTTTCTCAGTCTTTGCTGTTTTTCAATTCTTGGGAAAAATCAGAAAACAGAAACTATATCTGAATATGGTCTGATTTAATTTCACTGAACTTTAAAGCATGAAATATATGAAGCCAATTCTCTATTATAGAACAAAAAGGCAAATATAGCATAACTTTTTCATGGTTTCTTTCTCATGGAGCCTAAGATTCCATATTCAGATTGACAACACTTAGCCCAAGAAATCATGTTTTAATTCACAATTGTCCTTTCCCAAGTTCATGGAAATACATGAGTAACTTGAGGAAAAAAAGAGGGGGGAGGGGAGGTTTCCATAAGTTTATTCTAAAACTGATTATTTTTCTTTATTTTCAAATTGAAAATGCACAGATTTTAAGTATACAGTCCATTTGGGCAAATATATACATTTATGTAACCACCACTCTAATCGAAGTATAAAATATTACTACCACTTCAGAAAGCTTTTTCGTTCTACTTGCTAGTGCACGCTCCCTTTCCCTGTAGTCATTGTTCTGAGTTCTATCATCCTATCTCAATTTTGCTTGTTCTAGGACTTGATAAATGGAGTTAGATTGTATGGCATTTTTTTGTTCATTGTATGGAGACTCATCATGTTGTTGCACGTTTCAGTATTTTGTGCCCTTTTTTTTATTGCTCAGAAGAATTCAACTGAGTAAATATACCAATATTAGTTTATCCATTGTCATGCTGGTAAGCATTGAAGATACTTTCAGGCTCTGGTTATTATGAATAAAAGCTGCTATGAATATTTCTGTCAAATCTTTGGTGGACCTATAATTTCCTTCTCTTGAGTAAATAGGAATGAAATGGCTGAGCCACAGAATAGGTGTGTTGTTCCATTGATTTATTTATCTAGTTTTATAAATACTACTTTCTAGATTACTATAATCATCAGGTAAGATAAATCCTCCAACTTGGTTGTTTTTCAAGATTGTTTTGACTGTCATAAGTCATTTACATTTCCATACATTTTTTTTGAGATTTCAAATGCTATAACAAAGCCTGCTGAGATTTTTATTGAAATGGCATTGAATCTGAGATCCATTTAAGAAATATTTATATCTTAAGAATATTGATTCTTCCAATTATTAAAAATGGTGTATCTCTCCATTTTTATAAGTTTTCTTTAATTTTTCTTAGCAATGTTTTGTAGTTTTCAGTACAATGTTAATCATGTGTAGTTATATTTGTTGCTTAATTTCCAAAACTATGGAGGATATTCTAGATTATCTTACTAAACTGGTTTATGGGGCACCTGGGTGGCTCAGTCAGTTAAGCAACTGCCTTCGGCTCAGGTTGTGATCTCAGGGTCCTAGGATCAAGGCCCACATCGGGCTTCTTGCTCAGCAGGGAGTCTGCTTCTCCCTCTGCCTCTCTCCCCAAACTCCCCCCCCGACTTGTGCTCTCTTTCTCTGAAATAAATAAATAAAATCTTTAAAAAATGGTTTTTAATTTAGTTCTTAATTTATTTCTATTGTGGCCAGAGAACAAGCTCTATACAACATTAATATTTTTAAGTCTGAGACTTCTTTTATAGCTAGCATATGATCTTTTTGGTGACTGTTCCATGTATAGATGAAAAGCAAATAAGCAAAACTAGTCATTCAGAGAAAGACAATTATCATATGATCTCACTCATATGTGGAATTTAAGAAATAAGACAGGATCATAGGGGAAGGGAAGGAAAAATAAATCCTCCCTCTTTCTCTTAGGTGCATTTTAATGTTATATTAATGTCAATTTGGTCAAACTGATTGTGGTGTTCAAATCTGCTATATATTTATGGTTGGTTTGGGTTTTTTTATTTTTTACTTATTTACTTTTTTACTTATTCTATCAATTATAGAGAAAGAGGTGTTAATGTCTTCCATTTCTTTTGGTTCTATTTCTTTCTTTACTCTCTTTATTTTTGTTTCATAAGTTTTGATAGCTTGTTATTAGCTATGTGTAAATTTAGGATTATTCCTAATGAGTTGGTTCATTAAAATAGTTCTTTGTCAGTATGAAATGTGGCTCTTTATGTTTGTAAATCTGTGTCTTGAAGTCACCTATGATATTAATGTTGTCATGACAACTGTCATAAGCTTTCTATTTGCCTGATACATCTTGTCACATTCTTTTACCTCAACCTATCTTTGTCTTTATATTTAAAGTATCTATAGTAAATGGCACATAGTTTCATCTTGTTGTTATAGGATTTTCTTCTCCGTCGGTGCCCACAGTTCTTGGTCACGCCACTTCGAAGAAGGAAGAGAGATAAACCAGACAGAATTGTGGGCAGTAAAGCAAGGTTTATTGAGAAATAGCAAAGTGATACTACAAAGCTCCCAAGGAGAGAGGGGACCCAAGAGGGTTGCCACCAGAGTTTCTAAAGCTAGGGGTTTTTATGGGCTTGTTAGTGGGTCTTTTTAATCTGATTAACCCTCCCTATGCTTGTCATCCAATCAGGTTTTTGTCATCTATCGCATGGGAAAGGTTGGGGGACTCCTTCCAGGGTGGATAAAATCCTTTTAAGGGTGGTTTCCTCTTAGGGCAGAGGCCCCTTGTCCCTGCCTGCCTGCCTTCCAACTATCCTTCATCATTGTTTTTTATCCAGTCTGATAGAGTGAATAAAACACTAATTATAGTGTTTTGTCAACTTAATTTTAATGTGATTATTGATCTAGTTAGATTTAAAACTACCATCTTGCCACCTCACACTGGTCAGAATGGCTAAAATTAACAAGTCAGGAAACGACCGATATTGGCGAGGATGTGGAGAAAGGGAAACCCTCTTACAGGGTTGGTGGGAATGCAAGCTGGTGCAGCCACTCTGCAAAACAGTATGGAGGTTCCTTAAAAAGTTGAAAGTAGAGCTACCCTACAACACAGCAATTGCACTACTAAGTATTTACCCCAAAGATACAACTGTAGTGATCTGAAAGGGCACCTGCATCCCAATGTTTATAGCAGTAATGTCCTCAATAGCCAAACTATGGAAAGAGCCCAGGTGTCCATCAGCAGACGAATGGATAAAGATGTGATTTTATATAGATAAAGATGTGATAGATATATATATATCGATATATATATATAGATATATAGATATATATACCCACAATGGAATACTACTCAGCTATCAAAAAATTGAAATTTTGCCATTTGCAATGACCTGGATGGAACTAGAGGGTATTATACTAAGCAAAATTAGTCAGTCAGAGAAAGACAATTATCATATGATCTCACTCATATGTGGAATTTAAGAAATAAGACAGGATCATCATAGGGGAAGGGAAGGAAAAATAAAAGAAGATGAAATCAGAGAGGGAGACAAACCATAAGAGACTCTTAATCATAGGAAACAAACTGAGGGTTCCTGGAGGGGAGGAGGGTGAAGGGATGGACATCAAGGAGGACTCGTGATGTAATGAGCAATGGGTATTATTTTTTTTTTAAGATTTTTATTTATTTGAGAGAGAGAATGAGAGAGAGAGAGAGCACGAGAGGGAAGAGGGTCAGAGGGAGAAGTAGACCCCCCGCTGAGCAGGGAGCCCGATGTGGGACTCGATCCTGGGACTCCAGGATCATGACCTGAGCTGAAGGCAGTCGCTTAACCAACTGAGCCACCCAGGCGCCCGAGCAATGGGTATTATATAAAACTGATGAATCACTGAACTCTATCTCTGAAACTAATAATACATTATATGTTAATTAATTGAATTTAAATTTTAAAAATTAAAAAAAAGACCATCTTGCTATTTGTTTTCTATGTATCCCTTCTGCTATGTAATCCTCCCTCTTTCTCTTAGAACATTATTTGTTCAATTGAGGACATTTAGCCTCATTTCTCTTTAATCAATAGAACTTACTATATTATTTCTTTTTTAAATTCTTTAAAAGAGAAACTAGATGTTTAGTGAAAAACGTCATTATTTCTGCTTCACTTTTGAAAGTTTTTGTTTGTTTTTGTTTTTTCCTGGAGGTACAATTTTAGGTTAACAGGTTTTTGTTTTGTTTTGTTTTGTTTTTTTCTTTTTTTCCCTCCTGTCATCCCTTTACACTTGCTGTTCTGTTATCTTATTTTTGTTTACCATTGCTTCAGATTAAAAAGAAAATCAGCTGTCATTTGTTTGTTCAAAGTCTTTCTACTTTGGATGTTTATAAGGGTTTGGTTTTTTTGTTTGTTTTTTCTTTTTTTTTCCTTTTTTTAAATTTTTTATTTTATTTATTTATTTGAGAGAGAGAGAGACTGAGAGAGAGAGAGCATGAGAGGGGGGAGGGTCGGGAGGGTCAGAGGGAGAAGCAGACTCCCCGCCGAGCAGGGAGCCCGACGCGGGACTCGATCCCGGGACTCCAGGATCATGACCTGAGCCGAAGGCAGTTGCTTAACCAACTGAGCCACCCAGGCGCCCTGTTTGTTTTTTCTATATCTGCTTTTCAACACTGTGATGTATTAAGTTTGATTTCCTTTGTATTCATCCTACTTAGGGTTAACTGAGCTTCCTGGAACTGTGATTGGTTGTGATTAATCAAATTACAAGTTATTTCAGTGACTATTTCTTCAAGTATTTGATTTTCCATCATTTCCTTCCTTCTCTTCTAAACTTCCAACTATATGTATGTTACTTGTATCCTTGAATGTCCTTTGTATCCTTGAATCTTTATTAATATATTTTTAAAATGCTTTTTTCTGTTCCATAGCTTAGATAACTTCTACTTACCTGTCTTCAAGTTCATGATCCATTTTTCTCTTTTGTCTAATCTAATGTTAAACCATTTAATTAATTTTTCCTATATTATTTTTTAATTCTTGATTTCCATATAGTTCCTTTTAATAATTTTCATATATTTCTATAAATTCTCCATCTCTTAAACTATCTTTTTCATATATATTTCATTACATATTTATCAGAGTTGTTTTCAAGTCCTTGCCTAATAATTCCAATATTGAGATAATCTGTGTTTCCATTTCTATTCACTAATTTTTCTCTTGACATCCCCCCCCTCTTTTTGGTATATTAACAAATCTTATAATTGTAGAGGCAGAAAAGTCTTCCCTTCTTTCTGTGGTGGACATTTAGATCACTGTGTGAGGCCTAGGTCAAAGAGGAAGCAGGGAGAGAGGGAGAGCAGATGTTGGCAGGAGATATCCAAGACCTGCATTAGGCATATCCTACCCAGATGGCCAAGGGAATGCCAATACAGAAGTCACAGGATGCATAATAGCATTGTGGTGTGTCGCCACAGCCCCCTCCTCAACCCACCCCTTTTTTAAGGGATGCTTGGTAATCAGTAAGACAAAAGAAATTCTCACAGGTGCACCATGACAAGGAAGAAGGCTTCCTTTGTGGCTAGTTACTGGGAAGGTCAGAGACATGTCCTGGCAGTGCTCCAAAGAAGCTGGATCAAACCAGACTTGAGATGGTGGATGCTATGACAGCAATCCCCTGAGCAAATCAGGAAGAAAAGGCATGAAATCCTGCTCCCTGCCCCAAGTAATGAATATTCCACCCTCTAGTTAATAAAAACCTTGGGACCTATTCTGTTTGGGACACCTGAGTCTCTCTCAAGCTGCCCATTCACTCCTCTTGTGAACATACTCAATAAATTCTGCTTGCTGTGCTTTCTGGTCTCTTGCCTGGATTCTTCTATTCAAGAAGATAAAGGACCAAGGCCATATCACCCCAGGCGGTGTTAACATTTCTTCTAGGTTCTTTGGCTAGTCCAATAGTTAAATTGATACAACACAGATTAACAGGAAAAAAGCAAACAAAAGTTTAATAACATGTCTACCTCTTGTATACATGGGAGAGACTCAGGAAAACTGAGTAACTTCAAAATGGCCAAAACCATCACCTTAAATGTCATCTTCATCTGAAGACAATAGAAGATGTTCAAGGTAGGGAATTAGTTATGGGAGGTTACCAGGAAAAGCACAGTAAAAAAAGATAAGATTATTACATAGATTTAAAGTCTTATCTTTTCCATTGATGTCCATCGAGTTTCTAGAGATTTAGAGTCATCACCTTTTTCCTGGAATAGCAAGGGACACACTCTTACAAATGGACATATTCCTTATTCATGTAAAAGTCTCTTATAAAAGGTTAACTTCTATTTGGTTTTCAGAGCTTCTCCTGTGTTTGCAATTTCTTAAAAAATAATCAGCTTAAAATAATCTTTATGCCAAAGAGACATTTCCTGGTGGCAAATTCTGCTCCCTACATAACTGTGGATTATATTTTCCAGTGAGTATGGGTTCCTATATCTTCCTCTAATGATTATTGAGTTTTGTTCTATCAGCCAATTATATTACTAATGAATCATCTTGATCTTGTGATGGCTTGGTTTTATGCTTTGTAAGTAAGGGTCTATATTAGTTGTTCCTTTAGTCCTATGATCTCTTTAACCCAGATACCCAATTCTCTTTCCCTTACAAGGAGCAGCAGCTAAAATTTCTTTCTTTCATCTATTCAACTTTTGTCTTATCGTTAGACTACTTGTAGTCTGTTCCACTTATGCATAGATTAGGGGTGAGCCAAAGATTTGAGGGCTGTTATGCATGGATCTGAGGCTACCCTTTATGAAGCTCTCTCATTTTTGTGATATTACCTATCAATATCCAGCTGCTTTTCAATCCCACGCTCCAACCATTTAGTTCTCAGGTCATAAAACTACACCTTTATGTTTGAGCTCTATTCACAGCATGTCATATTGATGTGACTTTGAGACAGGGAAACTGAAAAGACCCAATGAAAGACTGCCTTTTTAATGTCTCTAATCTTACTAGGACCTACACCCCCACCCCACACATGCTTCATGGTGCAAATAATGAATGTCCTCCTTGTAAAGTTCAAGGAGTGAATGATTTCTTTGGAGTCTTCCAGCAAAATAGATAACATCTAAGGAGTGACAGGGTGATCATGAACATTTTCCAAGACCACTGTCTCACCAAGAACTTTGACTCCAGGGCATAAGTGATTTATGGAGAACCTTTAAACTCTCACCTTTGTTTCTAGATTACTGTGAAGACATGTTACAGGACCACAATCCTCAGTAAAAACCTGGGGCCCCAAGCAAAGATGAGGCTCACTCTTCTTTCCTTTCTGAGTCTCCCAGATGCTCTATTCATATCTACACTCTCTATATTTCTTTAATAAACTCTGCTCTCACTTCCTTTCAGTTTGTGTTTGATTTCTATCCTGCACAAAGCCACAGACCCCCTTGGTTGGTCTTGCGGTGCCTCCCCTCTGGGTCCTCAGACTCAGCCAGGCTACATCAACTTTAACCCAATATTTCTTTCTTCCTCTCAATGAGTGAATTCCCAACAGTTTCTGCCTAATTTTGGTCACTCCCCAATGCCTCTAAGTAACTCTGTATGTGTGTGTGTTTTACATATATTTTGTCCAACATAGATAATTGGTTTTGACAAGAAAGGTAGTTCAATAAAAGTATTACTGTACATCAGAGTTTTGATGTTGTTGTTCTTTGTATTTTTATTTTAGCTTTAGCTTGTGTGTGCTATATGTGTAGTGTATGTTTTAAAATGCATAACCGTGGTAAAGGTACTGCATAGATAGAGCATTAGGAAAATTCTATACAAGTATGTGTTAATCCAGCATTTGCCTATCTATTCACATTCACAGAATTATCAGTAGAATTATTAGTTTTTCACTGGAATTTATTGCTACAATCAATAGTCAATGTATAAGTGATTGTTGACGATAAGTATAGCAAAGGAGGATTTTACCAACAATTGGGTTTTCTAACACAAAAGACATATATAAACATTCACCCATGTGGGATTCATGTTAGGAAAGCAGACAATAAGTGAATATAAATGATTGAATATCCATTTTTCAGCTGAGCAATGATGTATGTGACGTAGGAATTAAAGAAAAAGAAGTCTATTACACACAGAAAGGGAAATAAGCATGTGCCCCCCCATGTTGGAAGTTCAAGCAATCCAATTATGTAGGCAGTTTAAAATGTATATGATCAAAACTTACTACCATGAGAAATAACAGTGCATCTACTACAGTAAAATATAAAGGTGAAATGAATTATATAAGATAGTGGCTATGATGTTCGGCTAGAAAAAATATACGTACATTAAGAAAAGTATTCACAAAGAAAACAAATGTGTGAGGCACAAAACATGTTATTTACTTAGGGATCCAATCAGTCTAGAATCAACTATTCTTCTGTACTCTAGCAACCTCTAAATTCATATCTTTTAAAAATCCCACCTATTTCCCAACTAGATTTGTCTCTAAAGGGAATTATCAATTTCATTATATAAACTACAAAGGATATTGTCATTTCTATAAAATAAATATACCTGAAGTTCATTCTCATTCGGGGCTTAAAGTACATTCTATCAAAAGGCTATTCAAAGTCAAAAGTTCATTTATTATTGGCAAAAAATCAAATTATCATATTATTTTCTAACCATCTATCTAGGAAGAAAATACTAGAAATATGTTGAAGACAACAATCTCAGGAATGGACTGTCTATTCATTATTATTTTTAAAATATATTTTTGGAGAAACTCTTCTATTCTCACATCTGTTTCATAGTTGATACTAGCCAAAGAGCATGCACTGTAGTCCTTCTGTATTCATGGTTTCATTTTCTGTGGTTTCAGCTGCCCATGGTCAACCACAGTCTGGAAGCAGATGAGTCTTTTTCTGACTAGCATCAGAAAGTCAATCGTAGCCTAACATTAGGTCACAGTGTCTATTACTTCATCTCATCACATAGACATTTTATCATCTCACATCATCACAAAAAGAAAAAGGCTGAATACAATACAATAAGATGTTTTGAGAGAAAGAACATATTCACATAACTTTTATTACTGTATATTATCATAATTGTTCTATTTTATTATTAGTTATTTTTGCTGATTTCTTACTATGCTTAATTTATAAATTAAACTTTATCATAGGTTTGTAGGTATAGAAAAAGCATGGTATATTTAGGGTTCAGTACTATACACAGTTTCAGGCATTCACTGGTGGTCTTAGAACATATATCACCATGAACAAGGGGGGACTACTATAATGAAACCTCAAAATACTCAATCCACACAGAGCAGACACATTGGATCAATGGAATTCCATTGATGTTTCAAAGTTCCTTTCAGAAAGACCAGTAATCACAAAGCTTTGATTACAGTACTTTGCTTTCACTCCATGTCAATTTAGATTCCAAGCATCAGTGGTGTCATTAACATAAATTTGCATACAAGTAAAGATTGCATAAATGTCACTGCAAAGCTAGAACAGAGCAAACAGAAAGAAATAGTTGAGTTCTGAACTGAAACTCCTTTCAACACCCTTTTAATTAGTAGCAGGTTCTAACCTGGCACATGAATTCCTCTAATAAAACTTTTCAACTAGATGTTTCATCTACTTCGACATGGAATATACTTATGTATGTAGAGCATTCCTAAGCACACTCTCAGCATTTGGGGATTCCAAATGTCTTTTTCCCCACCTCCAATTTTCTCTATTAACCATTACAGGGAGTGCAATATTATACTATGATATTGTATATATGTGTAGGATATTGTCCTAATTGCACAAATAAGTTACAGATTCAGTAATGTAATTTGTGCCTTGACATATCAGCATATCCAAGACTTTTATTTATTAAACTTGCTAACAATGGCAGTACCGCTCTTTGCTTTCTCACTTTGGTTTCTTCCTGAACTTGTATTCTGGTCTTGATTCCCGTTCAGATAGAGAAGAATCCCAACAATAATATACCAAAACTCTTTCCCAAATTCACTATTGCTTAAAACTATCCTAGAAGATCTATCAGTCAAAATTAATCCACTAGAATTTTAAAGAATGTCTTCTTATATATGTGATCCTCAGGATGGTTTCACCTTCCATTTTGGATTTCCATAGCACTATTAAATTTTCAATTATACCTAGGGAAATTATTTGGCTTCTATCCCACACTTCAACTGAACTTGCCTTGTCATTGTCACCAAACATCCAATTCAATGCCCTTTTCTATTCCTCATCTCAATTATTCTTGTGGCCACATTCAAAAGAGTTGACTGCTCCTCCTTTTAAAAACTCTTCTTTTGGCATCTGAAGCACTACACCTAGAGTTGTATTCATCTCCCTGGCTATTATCCCAGTCCTCCTTGCTGGCTTGTGTTCCTGAGATCTACATTTTGGATGTTCCAGGGCTCAATTCTGTATTCTATTCCATCTATGTTCTCTGCCCATGCAATATCTTCCATTCCCAGGGTTCCTAATAACATATATTTTCTGATGACTCTAAACTTATATCACCAGTCCTGACCACTCTCTTGAGCTCCAGAATCCTATATAAAGGATAGGATTTTTACTGCTCAAGAATCCACCTGAGTATTTCATAGGCACCTCAATATTAATGTGTTCAGAACTGAACACTTGAATTCCCCCTGAAACATACTTTTCATGAGTCTTTTTCAATTAAGTTAATTATGTCACCATCTGCCCAGCTACTTAGGCCTATAACCTAGAAATAATGCATAATTTCCTGTTCTTTACCTTACTCCTGTACAATACATCAGTGAGTCCTGACGAATCAACTTCAAGAAGTAGTTAAATCTATTCAGTTCTCAATGCATCCACCACTACCCTTCTAACCCAAGCTACTATTATCTTTCATGTAGACAGTAATTGTGTCTTACTCAGTATTTCTGCTTTCCCTCTTGTTTTATTTTCTACCATCAGGTTTATTTTTATAAATATAAATCAGATTATTTAACTGTTTTGCTTAAAAGCCTTCATTTGTTTTCTATTGCATATAAAAAGTTCAAGTATGGTGTTTCATAAAAGCATGGGTGATCTGATCTTTCTAGGTCTCTCAATTCATTTCCATCTTCCCTTCTCTGGCTCTGCTCATTATTTTCTGGCCACACAGAGCTTCTTTCTTCTAATCAAACACACCCAAACTTCTTCTACTTCAGGACATTTGTACTGACTGTTCTTCCTCCTTGAATGATTTTCCCCCATATCATCTCATGACTGGCACTTTAGTATTATTTGGATCCCACCTAAAATATCAAGAGGCTTTCCCTGAGTACTGAATCTAAAGTAATCACCTAGACTCTCATTTCCCAAACTCCTTAAGCAAAGTATATCATCACACCCTAATTTATTGTCTTCAGAGAACTTACAAGCATCTAAAATTATTGTACTTATTTTATTTTTACTTCTTTTATATTTGCCTTCCTCCACTGGAAAGTAAACCCTGCAAAAGCAGAGATTTAGTACCATCACCACAGAACTTAGAACCATGATTGGTAGTCAGTAGAGGTTTAATGAATAGTTGTTCACTAAGTGGATGAATGCATTTTATGAATTTAAAAGCCTATAGAAATTAAATTTCTTAAGATGAAATATCTAATAAATAGCAGAACAAATACATTACCTACAGTGCCTGCATGAAAACACTAATCTGACAAAAATGTGTGATTGGAATGGGGAGAGCCGGAGTCTCAGTTATGAAATAAGAAGTAATTTTGACCAGAAAGAGAAAATTCAAAGATGTCTAGGACCAGGATGTAGCAAAAAGGAATGAAAAGTGGAAATGGATGCAAGAGCCACAGGAGAAGCAAGCTTAACAAAAATTGTTAATTTGTTGCATATAAAGACAAGAGAGGAATCAGAGTTAAACCAAAGCGTTCCACTCTGAGTGAGAATACAAATACTAGTTTTCTCAGCAAAAGACAAAACCTAGACATGAGAGATGTATATGAGATTTAGTATGGCAATGTATTTAAGTACTTAGTAGTAATCCAGGTAGAGATAGATGGTCGTTAGTCAGCTGAAAATACAATCTAGCACACCAAAGAGAGATTAAGATTGTATGTGTATGGGTTTTAGTTAGGAATATTAAGATATGATTGAAATAAAATAAAATTCAGTCTTTTAAAATGCACCATTTAGTGATCTTGAAAAATGTATACATTCATGTAACTACTGCCATACTCAACATACAGAGCAGTTACAGCATCTCAAATTTTTCCTCCATACACTTTTGTAGTTAATCTCCTGCCTGATATTCCAAGTGATAGCAATCACCTGTATCAGATTTTTAGTCCTAGAATTTTACCTTTTCCATAAAGTCATATATATGGAATAAAATGAAGCTCCAACCTTTAATGTCTGAATTCTTGCATTTTGTATAATGCCCGTATAATTCATCCATATATTTTTTTATTACTTAGTAGTATTTAATGATATATCTGCATCACAACTGATTTGAAGCAATTAGCGATAAAATTTTTAGTATTAGTGTACAGGTCTTTGAGTAGACATATGTTTTTATTTCTTTTGGGTAAAGATGTATGAATGGGATTGCTGGGATGTATGGAAAGTAAAGATTAACTTTCTATGAAACTGTCAAACTCCTCTGTAAAACAACTATACCATGGTACATTCTCCCAGCAATATATGCAAGTTCAAGTTTGTCTACATTCTGCCAGGACTTGATATTGTTGTATTTTTAATTATAGCCATCCTAGTCGTTTGTAGTAGTACTGCATTGTAGTTTTTTGTTATTTATTTTTTTTTAAGATTTTATTTATTTATTTGACAGAGAGAGACACAGTGAGAAAGGGAACACCAGCAGGGGGAGTGGGAGAGGGAGAAGCAGGCTTCCCGCTGAGCAGGGAGCCCAATGCAGGGCTCAATCCCAGGACCCTGGATCATGACCTGAGCCCAAGACAGATGCTTAACGACTGAGCTGCCCAGGTGCCCCTTGCATTGTAGTTTTAATTTGCTCTTCCCTAATAACTAATGATGCTGCACATGTTTTTATGCACTTATTTGTTCCATGTATCTCTTCTTTGATGAAGTGGCTGTTCAAATCTTTTACCCATTTTTATTGAGCTGCAAGAGTTCTTTAATATATTCTGATTACAAATGTGTTATAAGACACATTTTTATAAATATTTTCCCCAGTCATGGCTTACTTTTTCAGTTTTTTAACAGAATTTTTCAAAGGACAGGACTTTTTAATTCTAATTAAAACCAGTGTATCAAACTTATTTTAGTGGGATTTTTTGTGTGTTCTATATATGAAATCTATGCATAATTCAAGGTCACAAAACTTTTTCTTCTAGAAATTTTTTAATTTTACCTCTTATATTTAGTACTATGATCCACTTTGAGTTAACACTTCTGTGTGTGGTGGGAGGTAAGAATAAAGGTGGTTCTTATTTGTTTAATTGTTTGCATAGGGGTATCCAATTGTTCAAACACTATTTTTAAAAAGCAATATACATTCTCCATTGAAATACCTTGGCGTTTTTGTTGAAAATCAAGTTACCATCTACATGTGTTTTTATATATGGGTTCTCTTTTCTCATCCATTGACCTATATGTCTATCTTTATGCCAATATGTTATGATTACTATAGATTTATAGTAAGAATTAAACTCTGTTAATATAAGCTTGTTTTTTCAAGGTTGCTGTAGCAATTTCAGGTCCTTCACACTTGAATATGAATTTTAGAATTAGTTTGCCAATGTCTAGTTTTAAAAGTCTCCTAGTGTTTAGATAGGGATTAAATTGATTCTATAGACCAGTTTGGGAAAAAATGACATCATACAAATATTGAGTCCTCAGAAACATGAACACAGTCTATCCTTTCATTGTTAGCTCTTCTTGAATTGCTCTCACTGATGTGTTGTCATTTTCATCATAAACATCTTGCATGTTTTGTCAGATTTATCCTTAAGCATTTCCTGTTTTTTATAATAAAGCAAATGGTAGTTTTTATTTAAATGTATTTACATTTCAGTTTTTCATTGCATAAGGGTCTAAAAAACTGATAATTTCAATATCTGCATTATCTCTTAGTTTTTGTTCATTTCTTTATGTCTTTACAGTGGGTCTTTTCCTATTTCATTGCTTTTTTTCCTGTTATTGTTATTATAACTATTAGTATTATGGCTTTTTTGTGCTTCTGGTGATATTTAATAATCATGTTTGAAATAACAGTAGACACTGAGGCAAATGGGAATTATAGCTGCAAATAAATTTTGCAGCCATTTCTTCTGTGAGGCTGTTAGCATAGGAGGTTAAATCAGTTTAGATAGTGGAGTGGAATTTGTGCTTTGATGTTGCTATAGTCAACTTCAGTGTCCTACAGGTTTCAAAGGGCTGCATGACTTTGTGTTTAGAGAGCAACGTGTGGTACTGGGAGCTTTTCCTCAATATCCCTGCTCTACTCCAATTTTGCTTTTAGCAAAATCATGAAGTTGGTGCCAAAGAGAAGGGTCTTTCTCCACACTCTTGCCTTTACCCAGAAGTAAATTGTTGTTGCCTGTTACCCAGTGCTAGACTTGTGGCGGGAGCAAGAATTTTCTCTATTCTCCTGGTCCAGCTTCTGTTTTAAGCATGCTTCTGTATCTGCAACCTTGGAGTGGAGATTTTTCACTGTTCATGTCTCTTAGCCCCAGTCTCTGTTTGTATCTGGGGAATTCCTGCACAAAAGAGTGTTGCTTGCCTTTATCCCATTGGTAGAAAACCTATATTTCACAATTCAATATCCTGGACCCAAGAGTTTTTCCTGTGCCTTCCCTAGGATCACACATTTTGCTTCTACCTTTTCTCCCAGATGTAAAGAGTTTTTACTTATGTTGTGGTGGCCAGAAGATTTTCTACCCCTTTCCAGAGGCAGTTGGATTTTGTTCCTATTCCATCAAAAGCAGTAGCTCTTTGCCTGGGTCCTAGGGATGGAAGGATTTCCTGCCATTCCCCAAAAGATTAAGGTTTCACACCATATGAGAGGAAGGTCCAGGGCAGGGTTTTGGGTGTGACTCCAGTGTCAACCAGTTATCACTAAAACCTAATTAAAAAAAAAAAAAAAAACTGATTTCGCCTGGCTATAATTCGCCAATCTCTGTCTTAAAGAACTCAGAGAGATGTGAGATAAAATGCAGAGGAAAAGAGATGAGAAAAGGGGCTTCATGCTCTTTTATGTGCTTTCTTTACAGTACATTAAACCCTATTCCCACCCTCCCCCAAAACCATCCCACATGATTCTAATAAATAACCAAGTATATCGTGAAGCCTCCATTTCTTAATCACGCATCCTCCTATTGACGTTTACTTCCCTGTATTATATTTTGTTGTTGTTGTTGTTGTTGTTTTAAAGATTTTATTTATTTATTTGAGACAGAGAGAATGAGAGAGAGAGAGCACATGAGAGGGGGCATGGTCAGAGGCAGAAGCAGGCACCCCGCCGAGCAGGGAGCCCGATGCGGGACTCGATCCAGGGACTCCAGGATCATGACCTGAGCCAAAGGCAGTCGCTTAACCAACTGAGCCACCCAGGCACCCCAACTTCCCTGTATTATAATTATGAGGCTACACATCCACTTCACCTAACCTATTCTGAAGTCCTTGAGAGAAGACAACATGTCTCATTCATCTTTGTATAGATATTTTTAGGAATGTAACCATGAGTCTGGAAAGAAAACTAAAAAAAACATATGAGCAAAAAAATGACTTACCTGATGTCAAACTATACTCAATCAGTTGAGACCAAATCAGCCCCATTTTATTATGTCCTTGAGCAATTATTGGTTGTGAGAAAAATAAAAGAATGTCCAGGAGGCAGATGATGAAAAAAGGAATCTGTAAGTGGGTAACTCCATGAGTTCAAAAACGTGGACTCTCAAGTGGTAAGTGTCTAGAGGTGGCAAAGGTGGTGAGTACAGGGAGAAAAGAAGTACAGTTTGGATAATGTGTAAGAAGGAAAGAAAATAAGATTTAAAAATACAAGATTATCTTTGAAAATTTACTTATTTTTATATGTTAATTTTGTTCATTCTAAATGGAAAATGCAAATATAGTTGAAGTTCATGGTGACATAACTAGGTTTCTAACTCCTCAGGGATGGAGAAAGTTGTCTCTACTAGGCAGAATGCAAGGTATTTAGAAGATGTTCAATAAAGATGTCGACTGATGGGTGAAAAGTCTCCCCCCTTAGGTATTTCTAATTGTTTCATCTGGGATAAAAAGGCAGGAAAAGCAAGACAGGATGTTTCTGCTATAGTAACAATTGACAACACTGTCGCTACTGACAAGAGAAGAATATGGTAAAACCTGTCAAGTTCTCCAAATTTAGAAAAAGTGTTCAATATAAAGTGAGCTACATATTTCACAAAGTGTTTTTGTATTTCCTTTGAGCAATTCACGGTAAATAGATTCAAGCTTTTTTAGTCTGTGTCTCAAAATTCCAATTCCAATGTGGCTTTTTATATTCCCCAGTGTTGCCATGTTTCCAGACCTTTCATTTTTCTTCCATCTTATCTCAGGGCTGAAAGAAGTTTATCATATTATTAGACAACAGAGCAGAACAAAACAATACATCAAGCCCCAGCACTTAGTATTGCTTTGCAGAGAAAATCAGGTGAATTCTTTTACTGTGTGGTTAGAGAAACAGAAGAGGATGACCCAGATCCCATATCTCAGAAACTGTACAGAGCTGATGTGCCTAATTAATGTTAAGGGAACAAAAGTATAGCAAATAGATTAGAAAACAAGAAATTAAAACAAATACTGAAAGCCTAAGTCTTGACAAGAGTTTTAGTAAACCAACCTCAGGAATATGTAGGGCAGAAAGAAATTCTGATGTGACGTATGAATTAGACACATAATAAAAACTTTTATTCGATCATTTAAGAGCGGGACTTTGAGTCCAGTTGTCATTCTTTTACACGTCAAATGCTATCACTCTTATTAACATAAAGATATGTTACAATTTAATCCCACAACTCACCTATGTTGATCATTAAATGGTATCATTAATTTATAAAGTTGGGTCTTCTCTGAAAATAGATATCTGAAATATCCATAACTGCACATTTTTAAGGAATAATCATACAATATTAACATTTGTAATCTAAAATCTCTTCAATTAAAACGAACATAGTGAAAACTTTTTTTTGTTATCACTCGGGTAAGTTTCAAGAGAAACTAGGATCAGTATTATTAAATCTTTGGGAATGGATATTGGGCTTGTTTCATCTTCAATTTTGGAAATAAATGCATTTTAGCTATGATACATGAACTCAGTTGGCCACATCGAGCTTAAAATGTGTGAGAAAGATTGTCCTGTGGTATTTACAGTAATAAAACACAGCTGATGTGATCATTCAGCTACATGTTCTGGACGATCATTGCATGCCTCAAGTGGGCAATGTCAGGCACCAGAGATGTAAATCCCATGAGAAATGTAGTCATTTTCCCCATATGCAGGACCTGAAGTGCCACTCGATTATAAAATGCAGGATACAAATGACAGAAGCAGCCACAGTCATGAGCCTAGGTTCTACAAATAAGCAAAGCATCACAGCAAATGTGCGCTAAACAAAGAGCTAGGCTTTCGGCAACCCAACTTCCCTCACTTTTTACCTTTAAACTTACATTGTGGTCAGTTGATAAGTTCCTACCTCTTATGCTTTTCATAAAAATTTTTAAAGGATCATCATAATTCTTTAAAGCATCTTTCTTTTTCTTTTCTAGCTTAACTTTTTTTTTTTTTTAAGATTTTATTTATTTATTCATGAGAGACAGAGAGAGAGGCAGAGGGAGAAGCAGGCTCCCAAGGAGCAGAGAGCCTGATGCGGGACTCGATCCCAGGACCCTGGGATCATGACCTGAGCCGGAGGCAGACGCTTAAGCATCTGAGCCACCCAGGCGCCCCTAGCTTAACTTTTTTTTTCTTGCATATGCTATTATGAGGAAATTTCTTAAAGAGAACTACAAAGAGGAATTTCCTTTAACTGGACTCAATTAAATCTTTGTAGATCGACGACCTTAAACTCTGGAAAGTTACTCTCATGGAGCTTATTATCTAGCAAGGAAAAGGAAATGAATCTTGATATTAACAATAAGATAAAATTCAGATTAGCCATTAAAAATTTTTGAATTAATACAATGATAGCATTTTAAGTATTTATTAAGAGGTAACGTAGTCTGTTACTTTGGATCACAGGCATTGTCGGGAGGAAAATAAATGTTGATTACTCTACAGGGTGTTTTGGTTTAATGAATAGAGATTACTACATTATACTTAGATCACTTTTTTTAAATTTAAAAATGAACGCTCTGAGAGATTCAGAGCATTTTAAAAGTTATTCTCTTTATATTACTGGCATTAAATTTTTTTTTTAAAGATTTTATTTATTTATTTTGAGAGAGAGTGAATGAGAGAGCACATGAGAGGGGGGAGGGTCAGAGGGAGAAGCAGACTCCCCGCCGAGCAGGGAGCCCGATGCGGGACTCGATCCCGGGACTCCAGGATCATGACCTGAGCCGAAGGCAGTCGCTTAACCAACTGAGCCACCGAGGCGCCCCTGGCATTAAATATTAAGCAAGTCGAAGCTTTTTGAGAAATTGTGTTTGCATTGCTAATCTACACAGCCATTCTGTTCTTTCTTGAATCTGTGCATTTCCAGATAAGATAAAGGAAGGAAATCAACAGGCGAGGGGTGGGGGGTGGGGGTGTAAGTTGGTATTTTTCTCAGTTTGGCTGATGTGAAGAATTCTTGAAAGAGAGAAGGGGGAGCAGGAGTGGGTGGGCTACCTAGAAGCGTCATCACAGTTATAAAGATGTAAAGCATGGGAATTGAGAATAAAGAAGGAGTCTGTAGTGGCTGGAGAACTAGGAGTACTTTGTGCAGTACTTTAAATCAAAGGGTTTTTTTTTTTCCCCAGAGATACAAAGTTTTGTCCCCATTTGTTTGACTCAAAGCTTACAGAGTCAAGCCAAACTGTTCAAGACAAGAAGAAAAGCTTTGTGATGCTGAAAGAAGCCAAGTCCTTTAAAATCCTTTCAGTGCATGGAATACATTTCAGGGCTGCTTCTGGAGTCAGCCAGTTTATGCATGCTAAAATTGCCCAGTCTTATTTTCCACACCAAATGCATTAGAAATCCTTGACCACACTGTACATAGTATTAAAGTAGAATAGGAATCTCAAAGTGGCCTTATATTTTGTTCATATTGTCCTTGAAGTTTAAATGACAAAAGTAAACAGAAAGTTTAAATCAATTTTTCATATGAGAATTTTCAAAGGCACAAAATTTTATTGTTCTGTGGCATGGGGCATATGTTTAGACTAGAGCTTCTAATGGGTCAGCCAGAAGACAACAGAATAGACAGTCATATTTTACTTTCTTTCACTACTTTAAATTGTTTATTCCGGTGTTGCCTCCAGTTAACTACACTTACCATAGAAATAAATCATACTTATTGCTCATCTTACGTTCTTGCTGAGTTTCCCATAGAAGTTTCAGTTTCTGTAGAAATACGGTGCTACTAAACTCAGGATTCCCTTTGTAGTTAAATCAGACTTTATCACAAAATCAGGGCTGAAACAGTAGCATCCATGTTGCATTTAATCCTGTCATATACTTAATTATTATATCCTTTAAAGCTGAGATAGGAAGAGACGTGTCCAAAAGAAATGTGTTATTACCTCAAACATCGAAATTAGGACCTTTGAGTTCGAGTTTTATATTATTCATTCCTCCCCAAATTTTCACAGTAAAAACATCGCCTGTGGCAAATTTGAACTTTAGTAAGATGTAGAAATCAGACCACATCGCTGGAACTTCTTCATGCCTAAGGTCACTATGGGGAAAACTGGTCTCTTTCATTAGGCTTAAAAGTGGGATATCCAACCGTTGCAGAAAGTGGCACTTATACAAACTGAAAGACATTAACTTTTAGTAGAGACTTTTGTGGAAGATGCCAATGTAGAGTATAGTCATTGCCATGGGAAAATCTTCTATCACTTTAACCAGTAAGTAAAACTAAAGACTTTTACTAAGTACAAAGTTAGGGTTCCTCTCCTCTAGTAATATATTATTGCATACCAATTTCTGGTGCCAGGGAAAGAAGATGAATTTGGGAAGTCCCTTCCCCTCATAACTATCAGTGGACCAAGGTTAGAAAGACTATATACTTCAAATAAATAATATATACTGCCTTGGAGAGAGAGAAAAGGTTGGGCATAGGGTAGCATCATGCAACATGGACTATAAACTCATTTGAAGGCTCCTTTGAATAGAGTACCTATGTAGGTACCTTGGAGCCATTGGCTACAGCTCTCCCAAGGGATTGTTTTGCATTAATCAGATGGTCTAAAAGATACTCTATGGATTTTGAAGAGATGGATTTGAATTGCTAAAACTGTGCTCAAAATTTCTGCATCTATGTTCATGAGGCATACTGGTCTATGGTTCTCTTGTCTTGTCTGTCTGGGTTTAGTATCATAGTAATACGAGTCTCATAAAGTAAGAAGTGTTCACTCTCTGTTCTCTTTGCTGGAGGAGGTTGTACATAGCTGATGCTATTTCTTTTCTTTTGGGAGAATTCAATAGTGAAGCCATCAGGCCTGGAGTCTTCTTTGTGGGAAGGTTTTTAACTATCAATTTAATTTCTTTATAGATATTAGGCTATTGAGGTTATATATTTCTTCTTAAGAAAGATTATGTAATTTGTGTCTTTAGGGTATTTTCTGACATAAAGTTGTTTATAATAATCCCTCATTATCCTTTTTTTTTTTTTTTAGATTTTATTTATTTATTTGACAGAAAGAGACACAGCGAGAGAAGGAACACAAGCAGGGGGAGTGGGAGAGGGAGAAGCAGGCTTCCTGCGGAGCAGGGAGCCCGATGTGGGGCTCGATCCCAGGACCCTGGGATCATGACCAGAGCCGAAGGCAGACGCTTAACGACTGAGCCACCCAGGCGCTCCCCCCTCATTATCCTTTTAATATCTGTAGAATCTACATTGTGTCACCTCTATCCTTCCTGATAAAGATAATTTATTTTATCCTTGATCAGTCTGGCAAGAGGTTTATCAATTTTATTTATCTTCTCAGGGAACCAACATTTAGATTCATGGATTTTGTGATTATTTTTTTCTTTTCTGTTTTACTTTTATTTCTGCTCTTAATTTTTTCATTTTTAATTTGTTCTTTTTCTTTCTTTCCTTTGCTTACTTTGGGTTAATTTGTTCTTATTTTCCTAGTTTGTGGAAGCTAAAAAATTGATTTTAGACTTTTCTTCTTTCTTACTATAAGATATAGTATCAGTATATATCAATTTATATCAGTATATATCAGATATAGTATATATCAGTTTCTGTCTAAATACCAATTTAGTTATCTCCATTACACAAATTTTTAAATGACTCCATTCTCATATTTGTTCAAATACTTTCAAATTTATCCTTTGATTTTTTTTTTAATTTGACCCATGATAATATAAAAGATTGTTTCCAAAAACTTTGGGATTTTCCTGCCATCTTTTGGTTATTGGTTTCCAGTTACTGATTATTGAACTTCAGTAGAAAGTAGAAATCAGACCACATTGCTGAAATTTCATGTGAGGTTGCCATGGAGAAAGTGACTATTATCAAATTTCTAAAAATTTTGGAATTTTTCAGATGTCTTTGATTATTGATTTCACAATTCCATGGTGGTCAGAAAGTATACCTTGTAATACTTGAATTCTTTTAAATTTATTAAGATTTATTTTATGGTCTATAAAGTATTATATCTTGGTAAATGTTCTATGTGTACTAGAAAAAAATGTGTATTTTCTCATTTTTAGATGGAGTGTTCTATAAATATAAATTAGATAATTTGGGTTGATAGTTTATCTTCTATATTTTTATTGACTTTCTGTTTACTTGTCCTGTCAATTATTGAAATAGGTATATTAAAATACACAAGTATAATTGTGTTGTCTATTTTTTATTTGTCTTGTTGATTGTTGCTTCATTAATTTTGAAGTTATCTTATTAGGTACATACATGTTAAAGTTGTGTCCTTTTAATAACTTGCTGGACATTTCTTTTGTCAGTTATTATTATAGACACTTCTGCTTTCTTTTGATGTGTGTTTGCATGGTTTATGTTTTTCCATCCTTTTACTTTGACATATTTATATTTTGTATTTAAGGTAGATTTCTTACAGGCAGCATTTAGTTGGGTCTTACTTTTTTTTTTTTTTTTTTACTTTTTAACTAATTGCACAATCACTGTCATAATTTGGGTTTTTAAAACTATTGCTTCAGTTTATTTATATCTATGACATTGCCATTTGTTTTCTTAATTTTCTAAATTTGTCCTCTTAGTTTTTTGTTCCCTTTTACCTCATTTCCTGCAGTCTTTTGGATTGAGTGTTTTTATGGTCCCATTTTATTTTATTTTTGGATTACTAAGTATTACTCTTTGTTTTTGACTAGTTTTGGGTGCTTTAGAATTTAGAGTATAGATTCAAGTAATATGATGAATAAAAAAATTAAACATGTGACTTTAAAAGTTAGAAAAATAATTACAAAATAATGGAATAAAAGTTCAAGGAAAGAAAATACTGAATTGGAAAACAGCAATATTGATGTTCATTCTAAAACTTTGCTCCTTGAAAAAATAAAATAAATAAACCATAACTAAATTTATTAATAGTAAAAAAGGAATAAATACAAAAGAATAAAGAAAAAGAAAAAATTACCAGATAAAGAGAGAAATTTTTAAAACGCCATGTGAAGCTATTTTCACAACTCTGGTAATACCCTTGAAAGCCTGGATAAAATGGATAGCATTCTATTAATTTGTAATTTACCAGAATTTACTCAGGGAGCAAGAGAAAATTTAAATAGATCAGTTCTCATAGAAAATAATGAAGAGAAAAGACCAATTTCCAAAGAAGAAATACTCTAACCCTTTCAGAAAGCTTCAACCTGGTTTCATAAAGAAAATTTTCCAAACCTCTGGGATAAACATAATTCCAATCCTACTTGTTTAAACCTTTTAAGGATATAAAAGTTTTTGGGACGCCTGGGTGGCTCAGTCCGTTAAGCGTCTGCCTTCCGCTCAGGTCATGATCCCAGGGTCCTGGGATCGAGCCCCACATATAGGGCTCCTTGCTCAGCGGGGAGCCTGCTTCTCCCTCGGCCTGCTGCTCCCCCTGCTTGTGCTCTCTCTCCGACAAATAAATAAATAAAATATTTTTTAAAAAAGGATATAATAATTTTAATTTATAATTATATTAATACAGAATAAAATGGCAAAACTTGACAAAGTAATTCAATTTTATTCATGAACAGCAATGCAAAAATCTAAAATAAGATCTTAACTAATAGAATCTAGCAGCATCTAAAAAGAGTTGATATACCATAAGCAAGTGTAGTTAATGACAGAAATCCAAAGATTGTTTAAACAGCAAATTATTAATATAATCTCTAGGGTCATTAAGGAGAACTATAGATATAGTTCTATAGATATATATAGATATATCTATAGTTAACTATAGATAACTATAGGTGGTGAGAAGTTTTGAAAAAAAAAAATCTATTCCTTTTAAACACATCCAATAAAATGAAATACATGGATACTACCTAACCTCAGGAACATACATTTAGATGATCTTTGTCTTAACTTCTAATAAATATAGAGTTTCACTTATCTAAGCACATTGTTCTAATGAATGCCAACATCTGAGATAAAGCATGCTTTCAGATTTTGGAACATAAAAGGTTTTGGTAAGTATTTTAAGACTGATCCAATTTTAATCCACTCTACCTTATTGTTTAGAGAAGTAAGCTGAAAATGATAAAATAAAAAACAATAGTATTAAAGACAAAGGTACAAAAATTGGCATTCCTGAAAAATGTAAATATCTAAATGTATAAAGAAAGAAATATCCCTCCTGAAAAAGATAAATTTACATATCAAAATGGCATATACCATGTAGAGAAAAAATTGATTCTAAACTATCAACACCATAACCTCCCATACAATGTATCTTTACAAATTTACTGAACTCTAAGAATAAAGAAAAAGTCTTGTATGCATCTAAGCAAAAAATATAAATCATACAGGGGGTATATTAATTTGACTGGAATCAGACATTTTTTATAGCAATCTTCAGTACTATGAAACTGTGTTCAAAACAGAATAACAGGCCCCCACATGGAGTCATTTATGCTAAGCCCCATGTCACCAACTAAGACTTAATTACAGTTTCAGCCTCTTCCAGAAATGGAATCTCAAAACCAGTCAGTCAGGAATAACCTGGTCAGCACTAGTGAAGTAATCTTCCTGATAGACTCCCATCATGACCTAAAGTGACCTTGCCACAACCAATCCACTTTGCTGGTATAACTTCTTTGCTCTGCCTATAAAAATCCTTCACTGTGTACAGCTTCTCAGAGAACCTTTCTATCTGCTCAATGGGATGATGCCTGATTTGTGAATCACTGAATAAAGCCAATAAAATTTTTGAAATGTACTCATTTCATGAATTTTGTTCTTTAACATATTGAAGTAATATCTATAAATTGAGAGAAAAATAAAATGAAACTCAAGAATAGTCAAATTTTCCTTTCTGTAAGGAAGAAATGAACAGGATAATTTCCCTTTGAGCCCTTCCTGAAATAAAAATATTTTACTATAAAAATACTTTGCTGTGGAAAATACGAGGCTATATGTATTAGATCCATTTATACGTAGCATTTAGGCTAACCAACTATGGAAAGCATGGTTTCAAAACAGAATGTAACTTTAATAAATGTTCAAAATGTGAAAATAATGTTTAAAAGAAGGAAGGGAAGAGAGAGTAAAGATTTGAAGAAATCATAAGTGTGTTATTTTCTCATGTTCTGCAACATACAGTTGTTAATGTTATTGAAAATTTAAATAGTCCAGCTTATGGAATGTTTCATTTTAAACTTTAAATAATTTAAGAAATGAATGCTGCTCTATTGTAAAACCACCTCTTTGTCAGTTGTCCAATTCATATTAATATCTAGTTCTTCTGTTGAAATTAATTAATTTAAAATGCAATATTTTATTAGCATAAAACATATAGAATGATCTCATTCTTGCAATATTATCAGTCATCGCTCTCTTAAATATTTATTCTTCCAACTGTTGATATTCAGAATCATGTACCCCAAGTAGTTATGTCTGGAGAGTAGATTTGGGTGTAGCTCTTTATTTCTTCTTCCTATTCTAGTTTATTTGAATTTTTATATGGGGCATATATTATATTTTTAGAAACTTAATAGAGTTAATTTTAAAATATAAAGACATTTGTCCAAATGAAGAAAAATACCTGGTTATGTAAGATCAACCACAGAGCTGTGATAGAATTGCGTAGCAGGTGTAGATTTACTCACCCAGAATAATACTGCCAAAGTTCAGAACACAAGGATTATAGGACAAGAAATAGTATCTGTTTCTCAAAGTGCAAACATACAGGATGGCCACAGGTATAGTAATATGTATGGTAATAATGATAGAATATCCAAATAATATATCCATTAGTCACTAAAAACAGAACTGAAATCAATGATTTTTTTTTAAATCTTGACAAATGATGTAGTTGGATATCTATATTTTGTGTAAAAACTACAGCATTCAAAGTCCAACAGCAAAACACTAATAAATGCACAATGCAAACATTTATCTTCTCCGAGCCAATATTTTTCTGCCAATATCAATAACAGCAGTGCAAAATCCCTTTTATTTTTCCAATATGTGTGAGAAGCAAGGGAGTAGAGGGTGGATTTGTATGAATTTGTGACTATTACAGATCATGCCTAATTACATGAAAGAATATTTGCAAATTTATGAACTATAAAACTGTATATTATGATTACTAAAAGGACAATCCATCAGTTAAACAGACCGTGTCTCTTATTTATAAAAATCATTACATGAAACTTGACTGAAACTGACCCTCATTATAAAAAATCATGTCACATACCAAAATAGTTGTAGAGACCTGAGAACCTTAACATTATCTGAGAGACACTGATTACTTTAACGAAGGGAGAGGACTTGAATTCAAATGATTCTCATGGAAAAGAAAAGTCCAACAATCTTAATCAGTTCGCTTGCCACTGATAACATTGACCCTTGTTTTAGTTCTAACATATATAAAAAAAATAAATAACAAGAAGTATTAGTGATCTCAGTTATTTGAGTATGGTTTCTGTAGTTTTGATAAAAATAACTTACTTTTAGCAACTAAAGATCATTAAACAGTCAAGTCTAGGTTTGAAGTCTTTAATTTGAATAGGTCAATAGACTCAGATCTTCTGTTTATTGAAGTAACTAAAATGGACATATCACAATACCCCTGGTTGTTTAGTAATCTCCATGTTATTATAGAACTAATGAATCAAAGGGGGACTTCTCAAAAATTCAATGGACTCAGACCATTGCATTGTGCAGATTTGTACTTAAACCGTCCAGGTTTGTCCGCTTTCATTCTTGCTTTATGTATCTCCAGAGATATGTGTTCATGCTTTCTCTGCTTGAAATAGAATATTTTTGCAATTAGCATTTATAAGATGAACAATGCCCTGAGTATTTGAATAAACCTTTATCTTTTCTTTTTTCATTTGGCTTTAAAACTTTTTAACTAGCCAGTAATCTATGCCATTTTCCTTTCTCTGTCACAGAGGTGACTTTTTTTTTGTTCACCATTTTCATAATTGGAGAATATTTTCTTTATACGTCTTGGTATATATCGGGCGCTTTATCTCCTTTACATACTTTGACAACCTTAGTTATTTTCCTACATAGCTGAGTTGTTGGTTGTTATTTTTTTTTATCCACTCTGAAAAATGTTTCTTACATCTTTAAAAATCATTTTAGAAATCTCGCTGTCAAGAAAAAAAATGTAATTTGTGGCAACACTTTTTTTGTGCTGGTGAAAAGAGTTAATCTCCATTTCATCTGCTAAATGATCACAGTTTACATGTGGTTTAACGGGACTATCTATGCATGACGGATATTGTTAAATTATGTAAATCTCATAATAAGTTTATCTGGTAATATGATCAGAATAACAGACAATGCTTTGCTTGACACCCCATTGACAAATACCACGAAACATTGGAAGGAGCATAATTTTAAGGTTTTTTTTTTGTGGTAAGAAAATTAAAAGGAACATTTTACATAATACATATATGCATAGTTCTTACATTGAGCTTTATTCTTCTTTTTGATCTAAAGGAGTTGTTGGCTGCGTATTCTGAAGGACTTGAAAGCTAAGAAAATTTACATCTCAACAGCAAAGCTAATACATAGAAAGGAAGGACCAAAGAGTGGCCTAGAAACTGAACAGCCCACACTTTAATTTTACAGTTTTGTGAGAATAGAAAACCCATGCTCTCTGCATAATGAGCATTTGAAAAGTTAAAGCTTAAAGTCAACTCAGTGCTATTGTCTAGGTCAGGCACTGGTGGGCAGGTAAGGCAGCTACTGAAGTGATGTGATTTAAAGGATCCTGAAAGATAGCTATGCCACCCACCATCCCCCCACCCGAGGAACTTTTATTTCCCCACCATCCTACCACACCTGAAATGTCTAATATTATCCTAAGCCCTAGAATTGGCAAATGTTACCTTTAATGGCAAAATGGGCAGATGTAATTAAATTAATGATCTTGAGATGGGGAGAATATCCTGGGTTATCCAAGTGGGTCCTAAGTGTAATCATGTGTCCTTATAAAAGGGAGATGGATGGGGCACCTGGGTGGCTCAGTCGTTAAGCGTCTGCCTTCAGCTCAGGTCATGAGCCCAGGGTCCTGGGATCGAGCCCCACCTCGGGGTCCCTGCTTGGCAGGAAGCCTGCTTCTCCCTCTCGCACTCCCCCTGCTTGTGTTCCCTCTCTCGCTGTCTCTCTCTCTCTCTCTCTGTCAAAAAATAAATAAAAAATCTTTAAAAAAAAAATAAATAATAATAAATAAATAAAAGGGAGATGGAGGGAGATAAACCAACAGACAGAAAAAAATACAATATGATGATAGAAGCATGATGCTACCTTGCTGGCTTTGTCAGGAGCCAAAGAAAGCAAGGAATGCACCTCAAAATGATGGAGGCCAAGAAACTGATTCTCTTTAAGATCCACTGGAGGGAGCTCAGCCCTGATTTGGGACTTCTGATAAATTGTGTGTGTGTGTGTGCGTGTGTGTGTGTTTAAGCCATCAAGTTTATAGTAATTTGTTATAGAAGCAATAGGAACTTAATAGATTTAGTGATCATATGGATGACTTAGACACTTGAATCCCATCCATGTACATACCTTCTAATTAGGAATGGCATGAGGAAGCATAGAACAGGGATATAGATGGTATTAGGTAAGATTTTATTCTGGAGTCAAAAAGAAGCCTGCTTCAAGGAAGCTGGAGGCTTGGGCAGAGCACAGTTGAGAATAGCAGAGCTTTTACCCCACCTCTTAGTACTGTATATCTTATTTAACTCTGTCCTAACATATTTTATCACACTTGGTCATATAATCTCAATAACGTAAGCAACTTCCAACTTGACAGTGGCTGGAGTTTCAGTGTCTTGTTTCTTGCAGAGCAAACACAGAGAACAGTCTCATGCTAGGAATGCAGAAGAGAAATGCTGTGACACTCTTCCCTTCCAAAGCGGTGGGAAAAGGACCTACCCACTTCGAATATTCAGAGCTTTTTCCCTTTCTTTTCATTTGTGTGGGAAACAAATACCTCCTACCGAATGAATCCACAGGGCTTGTCACCTGACTTCTTGTGTACTGTATTCAGAAGGACATAATGCTTAGGGGGGGGTCACAAAAGAAATGAAAGAAAACTAGCTTAGTCAGAGTTAATAATCTAGTTATAAAGGTAATAGCATCCTGTGATGACCTAAATCTCTATTCCGTTACTATTCATACAGGTTTGAAGGTCTAAGATATATATGCACGTATGCATTTGAAACCTACTTTCAAGCCAACATACCAGAAATATAATTTAAAGTGGTGTTTATGAAGGGAAGATGCCAAAGAGAAGTAATTGACTGCAGTTAATCAGGAAAGTTTCCTGGAAGAGGTCAGTTTTGAGATGTGTTTTAACTAAAAGAGAATCATTGATTGGCAGAGAGGAGCACTGAAATTTCTGCAATTGCGGAATCCAGAGCAGCCCGGTCACAAAAAGCCAGGGATCTTTCCACAAACCAACATGAAGTAATAATTGTAAGTGACACTTCTATAGTTTAAGCTGGATGTAGCAAGTAGAATCTGAGTACATTTTAAACCCTATTATGGCACTTCGTTTAATGGCAAGTGTGAAACACCTCTGCTAAATCATTGCTGGCATAATCAATGTAGTCACGGCCGTGTCTAACTGCGTTTTCATAGGTTTGCTGCCTTAGCACATTTCCAGAGTTATTCCTTCCTCTCCTTCACCAGCTCTCTACTAAAATGCTCGGTAATCATCCTTTACTGAACTTGAAGGCTGTGTCCTCTTCAGAATGTTCACCCATGCCAATGGCCTTCTGAGTTTAATGGCATGTAATTACTGTTCCCTTCTTAAACTGTGTAACTTCCGTAACTGTAAAAGCAAGCAGTATTCTGCCAAAATTCCTTCCCTCTAGGAGAAACATGAGAGTGAAGCAAGGTTATTGGCATCCATGCCAAACAGAAAGAGACTGACAAAGCCGATTCATCCCCTTGTCTGCAGGATCAAATTAAAGGCACAAGCCAAGGCTTTTCTTGAGCCTTGACCTGACTGGGTCAAATGTGAAATAACCTCACTCCTCATCTGTGTCAGTTGAAACAGGGTTGTTTTGAGAGTGAGCCAAATTTGGGCTATTTTTTTTCTGTTAATACAATCAATTATTATGATAGTTCATCAGGGTTGTGAGTGAGTGAAATTTCTAAAGATGCTGGGTCTATAAGAATTCAATTATGAGCTGTTCTGTAGATTAGCATCAGCATACTAATATTAAAACATTCTTGACTCGTCGCATATAAATATATCCAAGTGTAAATATCCGTCAATCAGTCAGTACATACAATATGTCAAGCTTCCACACATTTGTAACATTTTAGGTAAGCTTCTCTACCGACAAATAAAGTATTTGCAGAAACACTGACAAATACAGTTAGTGGTCTTTTTGGTAGGTGTTGACTGTCAATAAAAAATGAAAATGCTAAAGAATATCCCCAGAGAAAATAAAATACTTTTAAAGTAAATAAAAGACCTACAAAACAGTAAGATTTTATTCTAAATATTTACATTTCAATATTAATTCTGATACTAAAATACTTGACACAGAGAGAATAAAACTGTAAAAAGCCTTCAGGCTACCTCACACATTTTCCTGTTTGTGTCTGCCGTAATATGACATTAACAAGTATACATCAAAGCATTACCTTCACAATGGAGTAGGGATTAAACCTCCAATGTAGGATTCTTTCACACAATGTCAATGTATCTCCAGTTGTCTTCTTCCCTCCACCAGTGAAACTATACATATTTAAGATTGGATTTCTCCTGGATTAACCCAGATTTTTTGGGGGGGGGTAGGGGAGCAATCATCAAAGTAGAGTGCCCAGATATCCCTTTAAGAAAACCTGCCTGGCAAGCAGAGGTGACTGAGAGCCCCCAAATGCTGAGACTTTGTACCTACCAGTGTGCGCCAGGCCATTCCCAGCCTGCTGCTCCAGTCAGTGACTAAGCATGGCAGGAGTGGAGGCAAGTAGTACAATGCTCACCCACCCGAGCATTCCAACGGGAAAGGGGATTCCTCTAACCTGCAGTTTTGGCTACAGGATTTGCCATCAGCCTGCCTAAAAACTCTCAAAACGACACTGCATTCTGAGGCTCTTCTTATCTGATTCTTCCTTTACTAATTTACAATTGAGATGTGAAGCCTCTCTCTGCCTTCTCTGGCTCCTTTCCTCCACAGTCATTTACCTAATAATCTCTGGCACGTTGAGTACAGTCCTGGTACTGATTCTTGAAAAGCCCAAACTGAAACAGGTGGTTTCAGGATTAGGGTGAGTGATGGACTGACCATCACTCCCAGTGACCCCCTGGGGACTTTGGGCATAACTCTAAGCTTTGCAAGGTTAGAAGCCTTGGTCATCAAGAGGAATACACTCTTGCCAGGGGATATAGCAAGAGTTTCATTGAATTACAAGCTACAACCACTGCCAGGGCACTTTGGACTCCTTACATTAGGGACCAGTAGGCAAGAAATAGTTACCATGTTGGCAGGGTAAATTGAATAGGCAGCAAGAGGAGATAGGGCTGCTTTTATACACTAGAGGAAAGGAGGAATAATTTGAAACCAGGTCATGGTTTCCTGGTCCTTCTAGATACTTCTTTGTTCAGTTGTTATGGAAATAGACATATGAAGCAATCTGGTACTGAGAAAAGTATGATTACCAAAGGCTCAGACTCCTCAGGAATGAAGATTTGGGTCGTATCTCCAGATAGGCTATCAAGACCTGCCCGGGTAACAGGCAAGGGTGAAGGGAATTCACAATCTGGAGGGTGGCGATGCATCTTGCTAGCTACTAAACATCCCTCTTTGAAGTTTCCTTACAAGAATAATGGGCCACCAGAACCATGAAATAAATGCCCACATCTACGCGGAGAAGTGGATCTCTGCAGCCGAAGGGGACCTTGTCGGTGTCCTGTTCAACTCTCTCTTCAAGGAAACTTGCTGTGGGAGCATAGCTGGTTGAGAGACTTCAGCTGCCACAGCTTTGAATGCCCATCCACACTTCCCCTGGGTGGTCCCAGCCAATGACGGAGCCCTGAGGAATGTACTGGAACCAGGTCATGCCTGCCCCACATGGATTAATGGGCAACTTTCATTCAGGCACTCCTGATTCGCTTGGACAAAACTTTCACAGAACCGTCCTTCATGACGTAACACTTTCTACGCAATGCTTTCTTACCTTCCTCCTTTCAGATTCAGACCTGCATCCTGGTCTGAAGGCCCTCCTGCCTACTTTATGAGCAGAAGAAATTCCCTGATAAATCTCTCACATATCTAGTCCAGTCTTGGCATATGCTTCTCAGAGGACAGAAATGACACAATTTGTCAATTAAAAAAGTGTTGTCCTTTGATCCAGCATCCCATGTGTCACCTCCTTCCCACCTCTTTCAAGTGGAAGCAGTCCCAATTGCATTACCTTCCAATGTCCTTACACAGTTTAAAAAAAAAAAAAAAGCGAATACTCTTTTTAAAAAACTTGTTTCAATATGACTAGTCTTCACTCTGACCCTAAGAGGAAATGAATGAGTGTCCTCACTACTTCCATAAATGTTCTCCTTCATTTTCCACAAAAATAAATCTTCATCTTCTCCATGAAATATTTACTTATAATTCCAAGACAAAATTGTTTTTTCTTTTCTAAATTTTTATGCTACCTAAAGTTTATGCCATAAAATCTGACAATAGGATGCAACTTCTCAATTCGTGCTTTAAATCTTTATTTTATTTACAAAATTGATTAGAACCAAAATTAATTTCAAGTTTTAACACTATGGCCAAAGCTTTCTCTTCACAAATTTGGATTTTTAAAGTACATATGTAAGAGATTTTTTAATTAAAAAAAGAGTTCATTTTCACTGTAGGGTAACTAGAAAATCCTTAAGCCCTAAGTAGAAAATAACTCATAATCCCTGAACATGGTTAATTAGTATTGATATTTACCATATAAAGAGGTTGTATTTTTCTATGCCTACATAGATACACAATATATAAACATGTAACTATAAAAATGTAACATTTATGTACAGAAGTTTCCCTGTTTTACACATACTATAGGCTGTTAACTGATATTTTGTTAGGCAAAGTTTTATTAACATTTGTTGAAATGTAATGATTAGGGCGCCTGGGTGGCTCAGTTGGTTAAGCGACTGACTTCAGCTCAGGTCATGATCCTGGAGTCCCTGGATCGAGTCCCACATTGGACTCCCTGCTTGGCAGGGAGTCTGCTTCTCCCTCTGACCCTCCCCCCTCTCATGTGCTCTCTCTCTCATTCTCTCTCTCTCAAATAAATAAATAAAATATTTAAAAAAAAAAAAGAAATGTAATGATTAGAAGTATCAGAAGTAGTATGATTCATTTAACAAATTCTGTAGTATTGCAAATTTAAGTTTCTTTATTTAAAAATAAATAATAAATAATTCTACAAAATATATTTTTACACAAACATCTTTGATGTTTCCCTCTGGTTGAACTTCTAGAATTCTAGATCAAATTTCTTTATAAATTCTTTTAGGCTCTTGATGTTTGGGTTCCAGGAATGTATATTGCCAAAAAAGTTCTGCCAATTTAAATCATCTAAGTATTATCCTGATCTTTAATAGTAGTTTCATTTTTTTTTTCAGTTTTATATCAACATGTTTTTGTGTTTTTATTTATATTTATTTATTTCCTTAGTGAACTCTTTTTCTCAATTATGCTGCTTCTAATATGAGGGGGAGAAAAAGAGAATGGACTCTGGAGTCTTTCAAACCTAAATTTCAGCTCTGGTTATGACATTTAGTTTTGTGACTTGGAGCCAGTCACTTAAAGTCTTTAAGACTCTGGGCTGGGCTGTTTTTGTTTTGTTTCGCTTTGTTTTTAAGTAGGCTTCACAACCAGCATGGAGCTCAACCTGGAGCTCAAGACCCGAGCCGAGATCAAGACCTGATCAGATGCTTAACGGACTGAGCCACCCAGGCATCCCAATGAGAAACTTTTAATATATTGTCTAGCATATAGAAAGTGATCAAAAAAGTTAATTATTATTAGTATATAGATCTCCAATCTTTTTGGTTGTTGTTAAATTTCTATTCACGTTATTGTTCTCACTGAGGCACAATTGTCAATTCAGACACACAAAAGTCAGTGATTCTATCCATTATTAAGCTTTATTAATAATATCAAGGATGCAGGTAATTGCAAGGCACTGGCAAAGGATAAAGGAGTCTAGAACCATCAGTGCTACTTTCCAGGTCCTTCTTTGTTCAATTACATTGTGCCCTCACCCAGATGTAATATAGGAGGTCTCTAAGTTATGCAACCAGGATATTACTTACACAACAGGAAACAATTTTGGCTCTGAAACACTCCCAATTTATATTCATTTATATAACTAATTTTCTAGAGCGCTATACCCCATAAATGCATAGATTCTAGGTTTGATCCCCTTAAAAAGTAGTCCTAGACTATGCACATCCTGCCAAAAACATTCCGTGGACTCACCCACCAGTAAATGTCATTAATGTGTTTGTTAGAACATGTGTTATTAGTCTGTTTACAAAGAAATTACACAGGAATTAAATTTTACTGTTGCTATTTTGATTTGTAAAAATTCTTGATATAATCGGAAAAAATATCCAACCCTTTATCATATATGTCACAAAAATTCTCCCCCCAGGATTTTATTTTCTTTTGAATATTATTAGTGGCATTTCTGATCAACAGAAGTACTTTTTAATGTAGTAGTATCTTTTCTTTTTAGTCAATCCTATCATTTCCTTTTATTTAAGAAAAGATTTTAATTAAATAACCACAGCGCCTTTTAAGATCAAATGTTCAACATTAAACTTTGTATTTATTATTTATTATTTATTTATTTTACTTTATTTTTTTATTTTTTTGGTGGGCAGCAAAAGCAAGGTTTATTGAGTGAGAGTAAAGCAAAATTTATTGAGAGTACAAAGCTTCCAAAGAGGGAGGGGACCCAAGATGGTTACCCTAAAATTATCTTTTAGAACTTGTAATACTAAAGCATCTAAAAATAATTTTGTTATAAGAAGTGAAGTTAGGATTCTTAAAAAGAATATTTCCAAAAAGTTAATCAATTATCTCATCATTATTTAACATTATAAATATTCTTGTTCTCATTTATCTGAAATAATAGGACTATCAGATCATAAATACAATATACATAGTTGTTTATTTTATTTACAATGACTTCCTATTATTGCAATGAATTCTCTTTTCTCATACCAGTCTTCTTACACCCTGTTCATTCTAGAAATCTATACTTTTGTTTAATATCTAGCACAGTATCACTCCTCTCCCCTCACTTCATTATTCTTTAGTTGCATAATTTCTTTTTCATTTCCTTTCGTTTCCATGCTTATAGATGACTTTTTAGTTCATGTTGTTCAGTAACTCCCCAAATCCTACTGGTATTTTGATTAGAATTTTATTGCTTCGATATATATTTTGGAGAAATGAATTTTCCATTTCTCAGCCTTAATATGCAGGATATGGTATCTTTCTATTTATTCAACTGTTTTATGTAATTCAGAAAAATGCTGACTTTTTCTGACAAATATCTTATCTATATTTTGCCCAAATTTTTTCCTGTATTTTTATGTTTTTGTACTTATTAAGAATGGTATACTTTCCATTCTTGTATATGGAATATACATATGGTATATTTTTTAAATGGTTATTGGTGATTGTCTGAGCTAGAATTTTATTTAGTGTACCTGTGTCTATTTTTGATAGTTTTCTTCCTACATACACTCTTTGTCATATTTTCATTCCAAAATAATGATAACTTTGTAGAAGGAATAATGAAGTTCCAAGTTTTTTTTTCTATGCTGTAGGGCAGCTTTAACAGTATAAAAATTATCTATGACTTGAGCATCTTCAATAAGCTCATTCATAAAATTAAATAAAAATGCTGTTATTTTAAAAGTAATGATTTGAGTGGCACCTGGGTGGTTCATTCTTTAAGCATCGAACTCTTGGTTTCAGCTCAGGTCATAATCTCAGGGTCATGAGATGGAGCTCCGGGTAAGGGTTCACAATGGGCATGGAGCCTGCTTAAGATTCTTTCTCTCTCCCTCTGCCTCTTTACTGTCCCCCCCTACAAACCGCTCATGCACGCACTCTTTCTCTCAAAAAAAAAGTGGTTACTTACAGATTTTTCAATATTGACTATGATATTATTCTACTATATCAAATTTTATATTAAAATTTTAAAATCACTCTGCATCATCACAAAAGACTGGATTATCAAACAGATGTTCATGAAATACACATTTTAAGCCACACTAGGTTTTACTAATAATTAGCAAAGATAAAAGAAAAAAACAACAGCCATCAATGCAGCATCTGTATCTGTACCAGCCAACACAGCTTTCCCAATGTCCCCCTTCCACACTAAAACACATTTTGGCTTTAGAGTGTGTGATACAAGTTACCCTAGGGAATACCAGATACCGCTTCGTATAATGGCGTAGCCATTGTCATAATTTACTAGTGGCATAGCTAAAGAACTTATTTGAGCAATATCCATTCAGATATGCAAGTGTGCCTCATAAATCATAAATCCATCAGCATGCTTAGAAGAAAGTCTGGTCCAAATGGAGTGGGTATTTCCAATGTGGTCAAGACCAAGATAACTTGTTCTGTTGCAATCAACACAAAATACAGCATTTAATGATAATTATCAAATTTCCTCTACATTATTGACTGTGTCATCTCCCACATTCTTATTTTTCTCTGTATGTATTTTCTCTTATTTCCTGCTTAGAGACCTTGCTTAATTTTACATTTTTGTTTCAAGAACCAGAACTTTTCATATAGCAATCCTATTATAATTTAAAAGATTTTTTATTTATTTACTTGACACAAAGAGAGAGACAGCTAGAGAGGGAACACAAGCAGGGGAAGTGGGAGAGGGAGAGGCAGGCTCCTGGCTGAGCAGGGAGCCCTTTGCGGGGCTCGATCCCAGGACCCTGGGATCATGACCTGAGCTGAAGGCAGACGTTTAACGACTGAGCCACCCAGGAGCCCCAGTTCTATTATAATTTAAATCATTTCTATATGGATACAATTACTAACAAATGTTTATTCAGTGAGCATTAAATGACATGGAGTACATAAGTTTTTATTAATATATTAATTAAAAAGACAGATTTTTAAAATTTCCTAAAGATTGTTTTGTGGCCCCGAATGTGGTCTATTTTGGTGAAATTCCCATGTGCACTTGAAAATAATGTATTTTTATTGCTCTTTAGTGAAGTGGTCTATAAATTTCAGTTAGGTCAATTTGGTTGTAGTGTTGTTCAAGTCATTTATAGCCTTACTGCATTTCTTCCTACTTATTCTATAACTTGGAGAAGGACATTGAAATCCTCAACTAAAATTATGGATTTATTTATTAATAATTTTAATTCTCTTATATTTTGCTTCATGAACTCAGAATATTTTCTATTAGATGAACACACATTAAAGACTGTTATGTATCCTTGAGAATTGAGCCCTTTGTCAATATGTAATATCGTCTTTACTCCTGATGATATTTCTTCTTGAAAGTCTACTTTGGGGGGGCGCCTGGGTGGCTCAGTTGGTTAAGCGACTGCCTTCGGCTCAGGTCATGATCCTGGAGTCCCGGGATCGAGTCCTGCATCGGGCTCCCTGCTCAGCAGGGAGTCTGCTTCTCCTCTCCCTCTGACCTTCCTCCCTCTCATGCTCTCTGTCTCTCATTCTCTCTGTCTCAAATGAATAAATAAAATCTTTAAAAAAAAAAAAAAAAAAGAAAGTCTACTTTGGGGGCACCTGTGTTGCTCGGGTCATAATCTGGCATTGGGCTCACCCCAGGGGGGTGTCTGCTTCTCCTCTCTCCCTCTGCCCCTCCCCCTGCTTGTGCTCTCTCTCTCTCTTGAATAAATAAATAAAATCTTTAAAAAAAAGAAAGTCTACTTTGATATTAATATAGTTAATCCAAATTTCTTCTGTTCAATGTTGGCATGGTATATCTTTTCATACTTCCACTTTTGACTTATCTATGGCTCTGTGTTCAAAGTGGGGATTTTGTACACAGCTCCCCAGAATTGGTGAAACTGTGCAGTTTGTGTGCACAGTCCACCATAAGACAACTCTCACTTCTGACACCAACTGCAAGTTCAGGGACTTCCCAAAAACTCCCTCGAGTTTAGTAATTTACTAGCAGAAACACTGAAGCAAAAATATTCTTTCTGGGAAATGGGCTCACCACTATTTCAGATAGGTCTTTAATGCGGGGGTTTGAGTTAATATAAAGAGGAGGCAGACTGTCTTTGAAGTATGCTCTGCCTGTGTTCATATTGAGTACGTTACAAACTTCGGTTTTCTCTTAGCAATACGTTGTGTTTAAGCTGGTGACTTCTTTTTTGTTTTGTTTTCATTTGTTTGTTTTTAAAAAATCTGGTCCACACTCAGCTTTAATCTACCCTTTGCACTGCACCACGAGAAAGGTATGTTTTGCACAAGTTACTTGTTATTTGATATTATCCTGGCAGTGGGTGGCAAACAGGAGAGCATTCTATGTGGATTCTATGTGATTCTTGTCCTGTGGGTCTTGAGGGTTTGGTTTTCTCTGTGCTCTTTCCCTCCATTGGCCGAGCATGTAGTCCTATCTCTCTTCTAGTGATGAGGAGTTCTCCCCTGTTCCTTTTTTCTAGCTGCAACAGATTTTTTCCAGTGCCTGTAGGACAAGAGTATTTGTTTACCCCTCCCTTCATATGAAGAATTTTGTTTCTTAGGGGCAGTAAAAGTGAATGTGCTCCAGTGGGGTTCTGTGCCCCTCTCACAGCTGTCCCCTCTCTCAAGTTTTCACTGTTAGGGAAACTTTCTCAAGACATTTCTGTGTGTGTGTGTGTGTGTGTGTGTGTGTGTGTGTGTGTGTGATCACCTGGTGGATTTCATGCAGGGAAAACTTACAAGAGGGTAAGGACAATCTTTTTTTTCAGCTATCTGTCCAGTGCATATTTGACTGCCCTCTAGCAATTTGCCAATCGTTTCAGGGGATTTCTACTTACCAGCGTCTGGCTGCATCTGGCCCAAGTAAACAAGAAGTTATGCTTCACTTCTTCCTGTAGGTGCTTGTCTCTCTTTATATTTTGAGCCATTCGATTGCCTTGTTGACTTCAATACTGCATGAGTTCAAGAAAGGTCCTGAACCCGAGGTTTGTCAGGTTGTTTTTTGTTGTACGGTTGGAGATAATGTCCTTGTCAACCCTCAGCTTCCCTAAATGGAAACCAGATGTCCCATATCTATTATTTTTAATTGTCACATTAAATTCTATAAAGGAAAAGTTATACTACATACCAATAGTTTTTACTGTTATAAGATGATTCTTTACTTGTTTGTTAGGTCAGTCAGTAACTGAGTATTTGTTTGGTGTCTCTTCTTAACAAGGACTGTCCTAACAACTCTCTAGGACATATAAATAACCTCTATAAATCTAAGATTATGTATATGAAAATATTTTAAGAGCTATAACAAAAAGAGAGGGACAAAACCTCAACATGATTTCTATCATTAAAATACGGACTTATCGGTCCAACATGGTTCATTTGACTCAAATCCCTGTTTGATAAATGAAATTGTGGAAATTAACTATGAATTAAGTTTTACATGTTCATTTCTTGTAAAGTGAGAAGAAGCAAAGACTTAAGAGTTGTATTAACTATAACTTAACTGATACTTTGAGGAAAGCAACAAAAAGAGCTTCTAGATAATTTGAGAATTAATTATTAAAATAATAGTGTACATTTACATTTGTGAATGAATTTGATACTAGATAACAAAATAAAAAGTTACTCAAAGTTATTTGCTGAATGACTTTTCTCCTGTTATAATCATCAAATGGCTTTTGACCTGACACTGTCAACATTATTGGACAAAGATTAAACATCCAATGAGTCAGGACATAAAATCAAATGTCACAGAAGACTTGTTCAGTACATGGAAGAAAAAAGTGTAGACAAAAATACAAAGTCATCAGCCATACTGAATCAGGGCAATTATCTGAGTAAATTGGAAGTATCTACCAAAGTACCAAACACATATATGTGTTTAATCTTAGAGTTCGGTGAAAAACAAAAAGCTTCCCAAATCCTGCTAGGATACTTATTTCAAAAGAAGAAAATTGTATCAAAAATAGACTGAGCCCTGAGAAAAAGCAGACGTGACTAATTTTATCCTGTTACTTTGTCCTAAGTACGTAGATACTTATTGCTTAAAGATTACCAAATAGTCTCTACTTTACAAGCAAAACCAGGTCTAGGCTCAGCCTACAATCAACTATCATTTGGTCAAACCAAGAGCAGAATGTGGCTTTTATGTCTGAGCAATGTATTTAGTTTTGACAACCCAACATCTTAGGGCTTCACTCATCAAAAGCTCAGCACATATACACACTGCCTGCAGCACTGCATTGATTGTCAGCACAATTAATTGCCAGGAAAACTGCAGCTTTATTAAGTATACAGTACTAACAATAAAAACATCACTATTTATAGCGCAGAGCATGGCGGTATATCCATACAAATAAAATATAACAATAATAAACAAAAGGCCAGCCGGTAGTCCCACAGAAGAACATCCATGAATCTGTTTTAATGCCAAGCCACAACAGGATACTCAAGTGTCCCTGGGCATAAGACACTGCAACCTCTACTAAAAGACAAGAGCTTTTTGAGATCTCTGCAGTGTGAAAAGTGGATGTCAACCAGCCTCTTCAGAATTATTTTTTATGGTTTTAAAATCTCCACTCCCCCTATGTGCAACTACAGAAATGGTGTCTGGGCAGGAGACAGACAAGAAACATCACAGGGTACAATTATAGTCAGTATTGAAGAATATTCTAGAATTTGGAATATTGCCATCAGTGATGGCATTTAATTTTTTTTAAGATTTTACTTATTTATTTGAGAGAGAGAGAGAGAGAGAGAGGGAGAGCATAAGCAGGGGGAGTGGCAGGCAGAGGGAGAGAGAGAAGCAGGCTCCCTGCTGAGCAAGAGGCCAGAGGCGGCACTGGATCCCAGGACCCTGGGATCACGACCTGAGCCGAAGGCAGATGCTTAACTGACTGAGCCACCCAGGCGCCCCAGTGATGGCATTTAAAAGTTGATACATGTTGATACATTTTGGGGACTATAAATGGCATATTGGTAGCACTGAGGAAGCTTCAGTCTGGCAGTAAAGACTGAATACTGTCAGTTGCATTACATCTTCAACTTGGGGTTCTGAAATGAAGGTAAAGTAGCCTTTTTCTATACCCTTTCATTTAGATAGATATTCATTACTGCAAGTTGGCAGTGTCGAGTTGAGTAAATCATAGAGACCAACATGTTTGAAAAGGAAAGGAAGAGGGGCAAGAGTATAGAGACTAACATGTATTGAATACTGTCTGAAATGTTTGGGGACCAATGATTTCCTCCAACACAACATTGGCTTGTTCCATCAGGCAGCAATATGGTGACTACTGTAGTCAAAATGCCTAAGCAATAAAGCATGTCTGCACTAGGAAGCCTTTAAAAATATGTTCGGAGCATTAAATTAGGAGAAACATGGAATTCGTTTTATTTAACACCCATATTTTTAATCATCATTCTTCAAATAGTAATAGGAGTTTCTTAGAAGTAATATGTGCAACACCATTGATCTTGGGAGTAGTGAGAATCAAACCCCATTCTGCTATATTGGGTTCAATAGACCACAATACCTTGTGTAATACACAGAAAAAGATGGATTGCTTACGGCCACTTAATTGTGAAGGTTAACTGAGTTAAAATGTAAGCAGATATTTCCTTTATTACATACGCATTAGGAACTTTGCTAAGTGCGTTATATGCATTATAGACTTTAATGCAGACCTTCTGGCTCAAGCATAGAAGCAATTTCAAATATCAGTGCAAAACAAATCCTTAATTTACTGTGAGAAACTTAGACACAGAGAGGTTAATATGACCTAGCCAAGTCCCCTTGCCAGTTGGAGATAGAAACAGAGGAGTACTATCTTTATCCTTTTTCCCTTAAGCTATATAGCATGCAACAAACCCATATTGAAGTAACTATTGTCCTTGATTCCATTACAAGCTGTAATAGCAGAGATACATTAGAGAGAGAAAAACATATGATTTGTAACATGCAGGACTGAATTGAGGTTCAAATTTTTTAAATTGCTGTAAGTTGTTACATCACAAGAACGCAAAACTCCTTCAGCCCAGGCAGCTGTGCTTTCAACACATCTTTGTGGTGTCAACACATAACACGTCCGCAAGTACCACGTGTTTGCAGTTCTTTCTGGTAGCCTAAATTGTTCATTTATATTCATCCCTTCCAACTGAGAAATTTTCAGTCTCTGACCTCAAAATAAATCTTCTGGATTAAGGATTTCTTTTAGAAAGAACTTGGAATGCCATTCTGCCGTTATCACGCTTGTTGGGGAGGTGGAGGAGGTGAGCAGCAGAAACCCTCCACAGCGGCTCTGAGGAAAGGTTTATAACTCATTCCGGGTTATCCTAAACTATTCTCAGCCTTCTACAAAGTAAACAAGCAAAAAACAAAGTAAAATAAAACTAACCTTTGACAAAAAAGTTGGGACAAAACATCACACACACACACACACACACACGCATTACCTGACATTGAAAATATGATTAAGTCCTCTGCACCCTGGGCACCTAATCTAGCTCCCTAGTTTAGACAAAAGCAAACTTCTATGACAAAAGTAAGAACAGAGGAGGTACGGATAGAGCCAAATTCTAATTTTTAACTTGAAAGATCATGTCTAAATTGAGATGAGACCACGTGAGAAATATTTTAAACTGTTGAGCTACCAGCAAATTTTTAATATAACTGCCTCCTCTGGTTGAATATCAGCAAATTGTTAATCGATAAGAAACTTGATTTCTAAGCATTTTTCAATCAGTCAATGACTATAATTTAAGGACTACTATTCTCCAGGCCCTGGGCTAGTTGGAGGAGTCACAGATAAGTCAGGGTCCATGCCCTCAAGAAATTTAGATCTTTCAACTAGAAACACTTCTTATTTGGGCTAATTCGGAAGCCAGATTGGCCTGTTACCTTAAATAATTTAAGTACATGTATACTTTGTGTGTGTGTGTGTGTATATATATGTATGTATGTAAACACACACATATGTATCAAGTATGTAGTATATAGCAAGTAAATAATATATATTGTATATATGTATAAATAAATATATAAATATCTATTGCATATTAAATATATATTAAAATATATAAAATATTTAATACATACTACATATTATAATGTGTGTAAATAAATTAAATATATACTTATATATTAAATATATAATGTATTAATATATATTAAATATTAAATATATATACTATATATTATACTCTACATTATATATGCATATATACACATATATAAAGTATACAGTATATAGCAGGTAAATAATATTTTTATATATGTATAAATAAATATTATATATATATAATGTATATACATTTGTACTTTTTTTTTTTTTGGCTCTGAGTCAAATTCAAGCATGGAACCATATCCTCATAGCTACGTGATCTTGAAAAGATGTTAATTAGTCTTGGCCTCAGTTTTCTCATTTGTAAATTGTAAGACTATTTCATAGAGCTTTTGTGAGAACTAAGTGAAACAACACTTTAAAAGTGCCAGTCACATAGAGAATACTCAATAAATTCTGGTACTTTTCTTAAGAATTGCAATTTTGCAAGAGTTAAGCTTTTCAGAAGCAAGAAAACCTCTAGTAAGCTGTTGATTCAATTTACAAAATGTAAAGCCCATTTTGAAATGACTGCCAATCTTAAGATACTTCGATTAATTCCACAACTTAAAAGAAATTTCTTAAGATGAAGAAAATACTGTAGTTTATTTTGTGGCTCCACAAATTGTTGAGAGAACACACATATGATGGCTATCTTTTTGTTTTGTTCTGTTTTCCTTAAGACAGAACAAAAACCTCACAGTATATGAACCCTAGGAAGCAATCTGCGTCCAGTAGCCATTTTAACAAAAAGCTACTCAGATTCTATGCACAAGACCATATCCAGTAACATGTAGAAAGTTACGTTTCCCGGACTACTTTGTCCAACTGTTCCAGCAGCCTTATTCTCGTTGCTTGAAGTGTCTTGTGTTGAAAAACAAGAAGCAAGCAAGTGAACTGACCTTCCACAAGGTGGCCTTTATCGCAGCAAAATTACTGCACTAATCTTCCTCCTTTAAACTGTTACGGCAGGCAACTGTGGAACCAAAACAGAATAAAATGCTGTCATTATAAAACTATAACACCAGGCAGAAATTCATCATAATATCTTAAAAAAAGAAGTTTCATGGGTGACATTTTCTTATTTCAGAAAAATATATTAACACTTAAAATTCAAATGTCATATCTGTAGCTCTGCCTCAAAATATATACCGCAGACAGAGGACTTATCTTATGTTACACTAGGCTCCAAAGTGAATTTTCCATCCTCTTGGTTTGAGCGTTGTGATGGCTTTCCTTTATCTATATGGCCCCTTTCCTATGTGCTGAAGCAATCTCCTTGTTTTGGGACTGTCTCTGGTGATGTTTTTGGCCAACTGGAAGAATTGCTTTCTGGAATCTGTGTTGAGCACCACGGAGCACCACACCCCCTTTAATGCTGGAAGACTTCCGAGTCCCACATCTGTTACTCATTTATGCCACTGGACCAGAAGCTGGGTCAGAAGAATGGGATTAAGAAAACCAGGGTGCTGAACCATTTTTTTCCTTCTCTTTTTTCCTCATCTCTACCATGTTCCCATCTAGCAGGTTTCTGACTACCAAATGATAGAAAGTTTATTAGTTGTATCTCTTAACTGACACTATATTGGCCAAATATTTTCTCTAAGTCTTTAAAGAACTTCGACTTTCCACATTTTTAACTTTGTTCTTTAAAATAAAGTTTTATTTTATTTTATTTAGGGTTCTTTTTTATTGTTGTTCCAACCTCAACAATCTGAGGAGGAAAAAAATGATACCTTGTTATATTTCCTTCCATTTTTTTAACTGTAAGATTAAATATATTTGTATTTCCTCTTTATTAACTGTTTATGACTTTTGGCTATTATATCTGATTTGGTAATCTTTTTTAAAATTTAAATTTCACTTAGTTAACATACAGTGTAATATTAGTTTATACAATATAGTGTACAATATAGTGACTCAACACTTCTGTACAACACCCGGTGCTCATCACAACAACTGCACTCCTTAATCCCCATCATCTATTTCACCCATCCCCTGCCCACCTCCCCTCTGGCAACCATCAGTTTGTTCTCTGTAGTTAAGAGTCTGTTTCTTTGTTTGTCTCTCTCTTTGTTTTTGCCTTTGTTCGTTTGTTGTGTTTCTTAAATTCCACATATGAGGGAAATCGTGTGATAATTTTCTTTCTCTGACTGACTTATTTTACTTAGCATAATATTCTCTAGCTCCATCCATGTCATTGCAAATGGCAAGATTTCATTCTTTTTTTGTGGCTGAGTAATATTCTGTTGTATGTGTGTATGTATATACATACAAGATATAATAATAAAGAAGGTGTGAGATATCTATCTATATATGTATCTATCACATCTTTTTTTATTCATTCATCAGTCAATGAACACTTGAGCTGCTTCCATATTTTGCCTATTATAGGTAAACTGCTATAAACATTGGGGTGCATGTATTCCTTTGAGTTAGTATTTTTGTTTTCTTTGGGTAAATACCTAGTAGTGCAATTGCTAGATTATAGGGTAGCTCTAGTTTTAACTTTCTGAGGAAACTCCGTACTGTTCTCCAGAGTGGTTGCACCAGTTTGCATTCTCACCAACAGTGTAAGAGCATACCCCTTTTTCTGCATTCTTTTTTTTTTATTCTTATGTTAATCCCCATACATTACATCATTAGTTTTAGATGAAGTGTTCCATGATTCATTGTTTGTGCATAACACCCAGTGCTCCATGCAGAATGTGCCCTCCTCAATACCTACCACCAGGCTAACCCATCCTCCCACCCCCCTCCCCTCTAGAACCCTGTTTGTTTTTCAGAGTCCATCGTCTCTCATGGTTCGTCTACCCCTCCGATTTCCCCCGCTTCATTCTTCCCCTCCCGCTACCTTCTTCTTCTTCTTTTTTTTTTTTCTTAACATATATTGCATTATTTGTTTCAGAGGTACAGATCTGAGATTCAACAGTCTTGCACAATTCACAGCGCTTACCAGAGCACATACCCTCCCCAGTGTCTATCACCCAGTCACCCCATTCCTCCCACCCCACCCCCCACTCCAGCAACCCTCAGTTTCTTTCCTGCGATTAAGAATTCCTCATATCAGTGAGATCATATGATACATGTCTTTCTCTGTTTGACTTATTTCACTCAACATAATACCCTCCAGTTCCATCCACGTCGTTGCAAATGGCAAAATCTCATTCCTTTTGATGGCTGCATAATATTCCATTGTATATATATACCACCTCTTCTTTATCCATTCATCTGTCGATGGACATCTTGGCTCTTTCCACAGTTTGGCTATTGTGGACATTGCTGCTATAACATCGGGGTGCACATAGCCCTTCGGATCCCTACTTTTGTATCTTTGGGGTAAATACCCAGTAGTGCAATTGCTGGGTCATATGGTAGCTCTATTTTCAACTTTTTGAGGAACCTCCATACAGTTTTCCAGAGTGGCTGCACCAGCTTGCATTCCCACCAACAGTGTAGGAGGGTTCCCCTTTCTCCGCATCCCCGCCAACATCTGTCGTTTCCTGACTTGTTAATTTTAGCCATTCTGACTGGTGTGAGGTGGTATCTCATTGAGGTTTTGATTTGGATTTCCCTGATACCGAGCAATATTGAGCACTTTTTCATGTGTCTGTTAGCCATTTGGATGTCTTCTTTGGAAAAATGTCTGTTCATGTCTTCTGTCCATTTCTTGATTGGATTCTTTGTTCTTTGGGTGTTGAGTTTCATGAGTTCTTTATAGATTTTGGATAGTAGCCCTTTATCTGATATGTCATTTGCAAATATCTTCTCCCATTCTGTCGGTTGTCTTTTGGTTTTGTTGACTGTTTCCTTTGCTTTGCAAAAGCTTTTTATCTTGATGAAGTCCCAATAGTTCATTTTTGCCCTTGCTTTCCTTGCCTTTGGTGATGTTTCTAGGAAGAAGTGGCTTCGGCTGAGGTCAAAGAGGTTGCTGCCTGTGTTCTCCTTTAGGATTTGGATGGACTCCTGTCTCACATTGAGGTCTTTCAACCATTTGGAGTCTATTTTTGTGTGTGGTGTAAGGAAATGGTCCAGTTTCATTCTTCTGCATGTGGCTATCCAATTTTCCCAACACTATCTGTTGAAGAGACTGTCTTTGTTCCATTGGACATTCTTTCCTGCTTTGTCAAAGATGAGTTGACCATAGAGTTGAGGGTCTATTTCTGGGCTCTCTATTCTGTTCCATTGATCTATGTGTTTGTTTTTGTGCCAGTACCATGCTGTCTTGATGATGACAGCTTTGTAATAGAGCTGGAAGTCCAGAATTGTGATGCCGCCGGCTTTGCTTTTCTTTTTCAACATTCCTCTGGCTATGCGGGGTCTTTTCTGGTTCCATACAAATTTTAGGATTATTTATTCCATTTCTTTGAAAAAAGTGGATGGTATTTTGATGGGGATTGCATTGAATGTGTAGATTGCTCTAGGTAGCATTGACATCTTCACAATATTTGTTCTTCCAATCCATGAGCTTGGAACGTTTTTCCATTTCTTTGTGTCTTCCTCAATTTCTTTCATGAGTATTTTATAGTTTTCTGAGTACAGATCCTTTGTCTCTTTGGTTAGATTTATTCCTAGGTATCTTATGGTTTGGGGTGCAATTGTAAATGGGATCGACTCCTTAATTTCTCTTTCGTCTGTCTTGTGGTTGGTGTATAGGAATGCCACTGATTTCTGTGCATTGATTTTATATCCTGCCACTTTACTGAATTCCTGTATGAGTTCTAGCAGTTTTGGGGTGGAGTCTTTGGGGTTTTCCACATAAAGTATCATATCATCTGCAAAGAGTGAGAGTTTGACTTCCTCTTTGCCAATTTGGATGCCTTTGATTTCTTTTTGTTGTCTGATTGCTGTGGCTAGGACTTCCAATACTATGTTGAATAGCAGTGGTGATAGTGGACATCCCTGCCGCGTTCCTGACCTTAGGGGGAAAGCTCTCAGTTTTTCCCCATTGAGAATGATATTCACTGTGGGTTTTTCATAGATGGCTTTTATGATATTGAGGTATGTACCCTCGATCCCTATACTCTGAAGAGTTTTGATCAAGAAAGGATGCTGTACTTTGTCAACAGCTTTTTCTGCATCTATTGAGAGGATCATATGATTCTTGTTCTTTCTTTTGTTAATGTATTGTATCGCATTGATTGATTTGCGGATGTTGAACCAACCTTGCAGCCTAGGGATAAATCCCACTTGGTCATGGTGAATAATCCTTTTAATGTACTGTTGGATCCTATTGGCTAGTATTTTGGTGAGAATTTTTGCATCCATGTTCATCAGGGATATTGGTCTGTAGTTCTCCTTTTTGATGGGGTCTTTGTCTGGTTTTGGGATCAAGGTAATGCTGGCCCCATAAAATGAGTTTGGAAGTTTTCCTTCCATTTCTATTTTTTGGAACAGTTTCAGAAGAATAGGTATTAATTCCTCTTGAAATGTTTGGTAGAATTCCCCTGGGAAGCCATCTGGCCCTGGGCTTTTGTTTTTGGGGAGATCTTTGATGACTGCTTCAATTTCCTTAGTGGTTATAGGTCTGTCCAGGTTTTCTATTTCATCCTGGTTCAGTTTTGGTTGTTGATACATCTCTAGGAATGCCTCCATTTCTTCCAGGTTATCTAATTTGCTGGCATAGAGTTGCTCATAATATGTTCTTATAATTGTTTGTATTTCTTTGGTGTTGGTTGTGATCTCTCCTCTTTCATTCATGATTTTGTTGATTTGGGTCATTTCTCTTCTCTTTTGGATAAGTCTGGCCAGGGGTTTATCAATCTTGTTAATTCTTTCAAAGAACCAGCTCCTGGTTTCGTTGATCTGTTCTACTGTTCTTTTAGTTTCTATTTCATTGATTTCTGCTCTGATCTTTATTATTTCTCTTCTCCTGCTGGGTTTAGGCTTTATTTGCTGTTCTTTCTCCAGCTCCTTTAGGTGTAGGGTTAGGTTGTGTACTTGACACCTTTCTTGTTTCTTGAGAAAGGCTTGTATTGCTATATACTTTCCTCTTAGGACTGCCTTTGCTGCATCCCAAAGATTTTGAATAGTTGTGTTTTCATTTTCATTGGTTTCCATGTATTTTTTTAATTCTTCTTTAATTTCCTGGTTGACCCATTCATTCTTCAGTAGGATGCTCTTTAGTCTCCATGTATTTGAGTTCTTTCCGACTTTCCTCTTGTGATTGAGTTCTAGTTTCAAAGCATTGTGGTCTGAAAATAGGCAGGGAATGATCGCAATCTTTTGGTACCGGTTGAGACCTGATTTATGACCTAGGATGTGATCTATTCTGGAGAATGTTCCATGGGCACTAGAGAAGAATGTGTATTCTGTTGCTTTGGGGTGGAATGTTCTGAATATGTCTGTGAAGTCCATTTGGTCCAGTGTGTCATTTAAAGTCTTTATTTCCTTGTTGATCTTTTGCTTAGACGATCTGTCCATTTCAGTGAGGGGGGTATTAAAGTCCCCTACTATTATTGTATTGTTGTCGATGTGTTTCTTTGCTTTTGTTATTAATTGCCTTATATAATTGGCTGTTCCCATGTTAGGGGCATAGATATTTACAATTGTTAGATCTTCTTGTTGGATAGATCCTTTAAGTAGGATATAATGTCCTTCCTCATCTCTTATTATAGTCTTTGGTTTAAAATCTAATTTGTCTGATATAAGGATTGCCACCCCAGCTTTCTTTTGGTGTCCATTAGCATGGTAAATGGTTTTCGACCCCCTCACTTTCAATCTGGGGGTGTCTTTGGTTCTAAAATGAGTCTCTTGCAGACAGCATATCGATGGGTCTTGTTTTTTAATCCAGTCTGATAGCCTGTGTCTTTTGATTGGGGCATTTAGCCCATTTACATTCAGGGTAACTATTGAAAGATAGGAATTTAGTGCCATTGTATTGCCTGTAAGGTGACTGTTACCGTATATTGTCTGTGTTCCTTTCTGGTCTATGTTGCTTTTAGGCTCTCTCTTTGCTTAGAGGACCCCTTTCAAGATTTCCTGTAGGGCTGGTTTTGTGTTTGCAAATTCCTTTCGTTTTTGTTTGTCCTGGAAGCTTTTTATCTCTCCTTCAATTTTCAATGACAGCCTAGCTGGATAGAGTATTCTTGGCTGCATATTTTTCTCATTTAGTGCTCTGAAGATATCCTGCCAGTCCTTTCTGGCCTGCCAGGTCTCTGGGGATAGGTCTGTTGCCAATCTAATGTTTCTACCCTTGTAGGTTACATCTCTCTTCTCCCGAGCTGCTTTCAGGATTTTCTCTTTGTCTATGAGACTCGTAAGTTTTACTATTAGATGTTGGGGTGTTGACCTATTTTTATTGATTTTGAGAGGGGTTCTCTGTGCTTCCTGGATTTTCATGCCTGTTTCTTTCCCCAAATTAGGGAAGTTCTCTGCTATAATTTGCTCCATTATACCTTCTGCCACTCTCTCTCTTTCTTCTTCTTCTGGGATCCCAATTATTCTAATGTTGTTTCGTCTTATGGTATCGTTTATCTCTCGAATTCTGCCCTCGTGATCCAGTAGTTGTTTATCTCTCTTTTTCTCAACTTCTTTATTTTCCATCATTTCATCTTCTATGTTACTGATTCTCTCTTCTGCCTCATTTATTCTAGCAGTTAGCGCCCCCATTTTTTATTGCACCTCATTAATAGCCTTTTTGATTTCTACTTGGTTGGATTTTAGTTCTTTTACTTCCCCAGAAAGGGTTTCTCTAATAACTTCCATGTTTTTTTCAAGCCCAGCTAGTATCTTTAAAGTGATGATTCTGAACTCTAGATCTGACATCGTACTAATGTCTGTATTGAGTAGGTCCCTGGCAGTCGGTACTACCTCTTGTTCTTTTTGTTGAGGTGATTTTTTCCGTCTTGTCATTTTGTGCAGAGGAGAATAGATTAATGAAAGAACAAAATGCTAGCAGAGTAACAACGTCCCCAGAAAATATACTCTAAACAAATCAGAAAAGACCTGAAGCAGTGGGAAAAGAAAGGGAAAGAGAGAAAAAAGAGAAATAAAAAGAAAAAGATAAAGATAAAAACAAAAAACAAAACAAAACAACAACAACAACAACAACAAAAAAACAGAATGTGATCAAATATGATCAGGCTGGTATATAGATCAGTGCCACACACTAGATTTGGGGTGTATTTTGGTTTTAGAAGAAAGTGCCTCCCAAAATTTTAAAGAAAGAAAAACTTATATATGTACAAAAATAAGGGTTGATATGATGAAGGGATGGAATATGACTGTAAAGATGGAAATTATAAAAAATTTTATAAAAGGAACTGATAAGAAGTTGTTTGAAAAAAGAAAGAAGAGGATTTAAAAAAAGAAAAAAGAAAAAAAAAGGGAGAGGATGTGATCAGGCAGGGGAATAGAAAACACCATATACTAGAGATTTAGGGTTTATTTTAATCTGTTAGAAGAAACTATCTCAAAATTTTAAAGAGAGAACAACTTATATATATAAGCCAAAAATACGGGTAACTACTATGAACGGATAGATATGACTCTAAAAATGAAAAATAAAAATGTTTTTTTTTTAAAAAAGGGATTGATAAGATGTTGGTTGAAAAAGGGAAAAAGAAAAATTCAAAAAGAAAAAAAAAGAAAAAAGTTAAAAAAAATTAACTTTGAAGGACTAAAGAATCATGGTAAAAAAGCCATGAATTCTATGTGCAGTAGTCCCCTAGCGCTGGAGTTCGGCCGTTCTCATTGATCGGTAAACTTGGTCTTGGCTGGCTGTTCTCGCTGACCTTCTGGGGAAGGGCCTGTTGCCGTGGTTTCCAAATGTCTCTGCCGGAGGCGGAATTGCCCCGCCCTTGCCCCCTCCCGGCTAAGTCATCTGCTTGGGTTTGCTCTCCGGGGCTTTTGTTCCCTGCGAGCTTTCCGTACAGCTTTGGAGGCGGAGAGTGAAAATGGCGGCCTCCCAATCTC
>NW_023270377.1:25115343-25158319 GCF_011800145.1 Mirounga leonina
TGTTTTTGTGCCAGTACCATGCTGTCTTGATGATGACAGCTTTGTAATAGAGCTGGAAGTCCAGAATTGTGATGCCGCCGGCTTTGCTTTTCTTTTTCAACATTCCTCTGGCTATGCGGGGTCTTTTCTGGTTCCATACAAATTTTAGGATTATTTGTTCCATTTCTTTGAAAAAAGTGGATGGTATTTTGATGGGGATTGCATTGAATGTGTAGATTGCTCTAGGTAGCATTGACATCTTCACAATATTTGTTCTTCCAATCCATGAGCATGGAACGTTTTTCCATTTCTTTGTGTCTTCCTCAATTTCTTTCATGAGTATTTTATAGTTTTCTGAGTAAAGATCCTTTGTCTCTTTGGTTAGATTTATTCCTAGGTATCTTATGGTTTGGGGTGCAATTGTAAATGGGATCGACTCCTTAATTTCTCTTTCTTCTGTCTTGTTGTTGGTGTATAGGAATGCCACTGACTTCTGTGCATCGATTTTATATCCTGCCACTTTACTGAATTCCTGTATGAGTTCTAGCAGTTTTGGGGTGGAGTCTTTGGGGTTTTCCACATAAAGTATCATATCATCTGCAAAGAGTGAGAGTTTGACTTCCTCTTTGCCAATTTGGATGCCTTTGATTTCTTTTTGTTGTCTGATTGCTGTGGCTAGGACTTCCAATACTATGTTGAATAGCAGTGGTGATAGTGGACATCCCTGCCGCGTTCCTGACCTTAGGGGGAAAGCTCTCAGTTTTTCCCCATTGAGAATGATATTCGCTGTAGGTTTTTCATAGATGGCTTTTATGATATTGAGGTATGTACCCTCGATCCCTATACTCTGAAGAGTTTTGATCAAGAAAGGATGCTGTACTTTGTCAACAGCTTTTTCTGCATCTATTGAGAGGATCATATGATTCTTGTTCTTTCTTTTGTTAATGTATTGTATCGCATTGATTGATTTGCGGATGTTGAACCAACCTTGCAGCCTAGGGATAAATCCCACTTGGTCATGGTGAATAATCCTTTTAATGTACTGTTGGATCCTATTGGCTAGTATTTTGGTGAGAATTTTTGCATCCATGTTCATCAGGGATATTGGTCTGTAGTTCTCCTTTTTGATGGGGTCTTTGTCTGGTTTTGGGATCAAGGTAATGCTGGCCCCATAAAATGAGTTTGGAAGTTTTCCTTCCATTTCTATTTTTTGGAACAGTTTCAGAAGAATAGGTATTAATTCCTCTTGAAATGTTTGGTAGAATTCCCCTGGGAAGCCATCTGGCCCTGGGCTTTTGTTTTTGGGGAGATCTTTGATGACTGCTTCAATTTCCTTAGTGGTTATAGGTCTGTCCAGGTTTTCTATTTCATCCTGGTTCAGTTTTGGTTGTTGATACATCTCTAGGAATGCCTCCATTTCTTCCAGGTTATCTAATTTGCTGGCATAGAGTTGCTCATAATATGTTCTTATAATTGTTTGTATTTCTTTGGTGTTGGTTGTGATCTCTCCTCTTTCATTCATGATTTTGTTGATTTGGGTCATTTCTCTTCTCTTTTGGATAAGTCTGGCCAGGGGTTTATCAATCTTGTTAATTCTTTCAAAGAACCAGCTCCTGGTTTCGTTGATCTGTTCTACTGTTCTTTTAGTTTCTATTTCATTGATTTCTGCTCTGATCTTTATTATTTCTCTTCTCCTGCTGGGTTTAGGCTTTATTTGCTGTTCTTTCTCCAGCTCCTTTAGGTGTAGGGTTAGGTTGTGTACTTGACACCTTTCTTGTTTCTTGAGAAAGGCTTGTATTGCTATATACTTTCCTCTTAGGACTGCCTTTGCTGCATCCCAAAGATTTTGAATAGTTGTGTTTTCATTTTCATTGGTTTCCATGTATTTTTTTAATTCTTCTTTAATTTCCTGGTTGACCCATTCATTCTTCAGTAGGATGCTCTTTAGCCTCCATGTATTTGAGTTCTTTCTGACTTTCCTCTTGTGATTGAGTTCTAATTTCAAAGCATTGTGGTCTGAAAATAGGCAGAGAATGATCCCAATCTTTTGGTACCGGTTGAGACCTGATTTATGACCTAGGATGTGATCTATTCTGGAGAATGTTCCATGGGCACTAGAGAAGAATGTGTATTCCGTTGCTTTGGGGTGGAATGTTCTGAATATGTCTGTGAAGTCCATTTGGTCCAGTGTGTCATTTAAAGTCTTTATTTCCTTGTTGATCTTTTGCTTAGACGATCTGTCCATTTCAGTGAGGGGGGGTGTTAAAGTCCCCCACTATTATTGTATTGTTGTCGATGTGTTTCTTTGCTTTTGTTATTAATTGCCTTATATAATTGGCTGCTCCCATGTTAGGGGCATAGATATTTACAATTGTTAGATCTTCTTGTTGGATAGATCCTTTAAGTAGGATATAATGTCCTTCCTCATCTCATTACAGTCTTTGGTTTGAAATCTAATTTGTCTGATATGAGGATTGCCACCCCAGCTTTCTTTTGGTGTCCATTAGCATGGTAAATGGTTTTCCACCCCCTTCACTTTCAATCTGGGGGTGTCTTTGGTTCTAAAATGAGTCTCTTGCAGGCAGCATATCGATGGGTCTTGTTTTTTAATCCAGTCTGATAGCCTGTGTCTTTTGATTGGGGCATTTAGCCCATTTACATTCAGGGTAACTATTGAAAGATAGGAATTTAGTGCCATTGTATTGCCTGTAAGGTGACTGTTACCGTATATTGTCTGTGTTCCTTTCTGGTCTATGTTGCTTTTAGGCTCTCTCTTTGCTTAGAGGACCCCTTTCAAGATTTCCTGTAGGGCTGGTTTTGTGTTTGCAAATTCCTTTCGTTTTTGTTTGTCCTGGAAGCTTTTTATCTCTCCTTCAATTTTCAATGACAGCCTAGCTGGATAGGGTATTCTTGGCTGCATATTTTTCTCATTTAGTGCTCTGAAGATATCCTGCCAGTCCTTTCTGGCCTGCCAGGTCTCTGGGGATAGGTCTGTTGCCAATCTAATGTTTCTACCCTTGTAGGTTACATCTCTCTTCTCCCGAGCTGCTTTCAGGATTTTCTCTTTGTCTATGAGACTCGTAAGTTTTACTATTAGATGTTGGGGTGTTGACCTATTTTTATTGATTTTGAGAGGGGTTCTCTGTGCTTCCTGGATTTTCATGCCTGTTTCCTTCCCCAAATTAGGGAAGTTCTCTGCTATAATTTGCTCCATTATACCTTCTGCCCCTCTCTCTCTTTCTTCTTCTTCTGGGATCCCAATTATTCTAATAATGTTTCATCTTATGGTATCGCTTATCTCTCGAATTCTGCCCTCGTGATGCAGTAGTTGTTTATCTCTCTTTTTCTCAGCTTCTTTATTTTCCATCATTTCATCTTTTATGTTACTGATTCTTTCTTCTGCCTCATTTATTCTAGCAGTTAGCGCCCCCATTTTTTATTGCACTTCATTAATAGCCTTTTTGATTTCTACTTGGTTGGATTTTAGTTCTTTTACTTCTCCAGAAAGGGTTTCTCTAATAACTGCCATGCTTTTTTCAAGCCCAGCTAGTATCTTTAAAATGATGATTCTGAACTCTAGATCTGACATTGTACTAATGTCCGTATTGAGTAGGTCCCTGGCAGTCAGTACTACCTCTTGTTCTTTTTGTTGAGGTGATTTTTTCCGTCTTGTCATTTTGTGCAGAGGAGAATAGATTAATGAGAGAACAAAATGCTAGCAGAGTAACAACGTCCCCAGAAAATACACTCTAAACAAATCAGAAAAGACCTGAAGCAGTGGGAAAAGAAAGAGAAAGAGAGAAAAAAGAGAAAGAAAAAAAAAGAAAAAGAAAAAGATAAAAACAAAAACAAACAAAACAAAACAACAACAACAACAAAAAAAACAGAATGTGATCAAATATGATCAGGCTGGTATATAGATCAGTGCCACACACTAGATTTGGGGTGTATTTTGGTCTTTTAGAAGAAAGTGCCTCCCAAAATTTTAAAGAAAGAAAAACTTATATATGTACAAAAATAAGGGTTGATATGATGAAGGGATGGAATATGACTGTAAAGATGGAAATAATAAAAAATTTTATAAAAGGAATTGATAAGAAGTTGTTTGAAAAAAGAAAGAAGAGGATTTAAAAAAAGAAAAAACAAAAAAAAAGGGAGAGGATGTGATCAGGCAGGGGAATAGAAAACACCATATACTAGAGATTTAGGGTATATTTTAATCTGTTAGAAGAAACTATCTCAACATTTTAAAGAGAGAACAACTTCTATATATATGCCAAAAATATGGGTAACTACTATGAAGGGATAGAATATGACTCTAAAAATGAAAAATAAAAATGTTTTTTTTTTAAAAAAGGGATTGATAAGATGTTGGTTGAAAAAGGGAAAAAGAAAAATTCAAAAAAAAAAAAGAAAAAAAGACAGTTAAAAAAAAATTAACTTTGAAAGACTAAAGAATCATGGTAAAAAAGCCATGAATTCTATGTGCAGTATTCCCCTAGCGCTGGAGTTCTGCCGTTCTCATTGATCGGCAAACTTGGTCTTGGCTGGCTGTTCTCGCTGATATTCTGGGGAGGGGCCTGTTGCCGTGGTTTCCAAATGTCTCTGCCAGAGACGGAATTGCCCCGCCCTTGCCCCCTCCCGGCTAAGTAATCTGCTCGGGTTTGCTCTCCGGGGCTTTTGTTCCCTGCGAGCTTTCCGTACAGCTTTGGGGGCGGAGAGTGAAAATGGCGGCCTCCCAATCTCTGCCCCGGAGGAGCCGAGAATTCGGGGCCCCGCTCCTCAGTGAGCCCCCAGAGAAAAGCCGTCAGTCACTCCCGTCTCCCCGGTCTCCGGCCGCACTCCGTGCTCACCTGGCCTGTGACTGCATGTTTCTATCTCTGGCACCCGACCCCGGGGGGAGTCTCCAAACCCAGCAGATCCCTGCGGTGCACTCCCGCGCGGCTCCTCCTGGGGGAGGAAGGTGAGTCTCCCCGGATCTGCCGCTTGTTGGGTCCCTGCTGGAGGAGCAGGGGCCCGACTGTGCCCCAGATCACGGTTTATGGCAACCCCGAGCTGAGAGCCCGCGCCTGGGCTCCGCCTCTGCAGCTGGCTTCCCTGCTCTGTTACCTGGGAGCTCTGCCACACTCAGGCAGCCCCGGTCTTTCTGTGACCCCGAGGGTCCTGAGACCACACTGTCCCGGAGGGTTCCACCCCCCGCTTAGCCACCAGAGTGACGTCCCTCACCAGAGCAGACTTTTCAAAGTTCCGATTGTGCTCCGCGGCTCTATCACTTGCCAGAAGCGGCCAACGGAGGCCCCTCGCCCGCCGTCTATCCTCCCGAATATCGCCTCGGATTCACTTCTCCGCACGTCCTACCTTCCAGAAAGTCGTCGCTTTTCTGTTCAGAGAGTTGTTGCTATTCTTTTCTTCGATCTCCTGTTGGGTTTGTAGGTGTTCAGAATGGTTTGATCCCTATCCAGCTGAATTCCTGATAGGAGACGAAATCCAGGTCTCCTACTCCTCCGCCATCTTGCTCCGCCCCCCCCCCTTTCTGCATTCTTGCCAATACCTGTTGTTTATTGTGTTGTTGATTTTAGCCATTCTCACAGGTGTGAGGTGATATCTCATTGTAGTTTTAATTTGTATTTCCCTGATGATCAGTGATGTTGGACATCTTTTTATGTGTCTGTTGGCCATCTGGATGTCTTCTTTGGAAAAATGCCTGTTCATGTCTTCTGCCCAGTTTTTTAGTTGGATTATTCTTTTTTTGGGTGTTGAGTTTTATAAGTTCTTTATAAATTTTGGATACTAATCCTTCACCAGTTATGTCATTTGCAAATATCTTCTCCCATTCCATAGGTTGCCTTTTAGTTTTGTTGATTGTTTCCTTCACTGTGTAGCAGCTTTTTATCTTAACAAAGTCCCAATAGTTCAGTTTTGTTTTTGTTTCCCTTGCCTCCAGAGACATATCTAAAAAGAAGCTGCTGTGGCTGATGTCAAAGTTACTGCCTATGTTCTCCTCCAGGATTTTTATGATTTCAGGTTTCAAATTTAGGTCTTTAATCCATTTTGAAGTGAGTACAGAGTTCCCATATTCCCCATGCCCAATTTCCACTTTTATTAACATCTTACAGGGGCACCTGGGTGGCTCAGTTGGTTAAGCATCCAATTCCTGATTTCGGCTCAGGTCACGGTCTCAGGGTCATTGGGCTCTTGCTCAGCACAGAGTCTGATTGTCCTTCTCCTTCCCCTTCCCCAGCTCCCTCATGCACTCTCTCTCTCTCTCTCTCTCTCTCAAATAAATAAATAAAATCTTTAAAAATCTTACATTAGCATGGTATATTTGTTATAGTTAATGAACTAGTATTGATACATTATTTTAATTAAAATCTATACTTGATTCAAATGTCCTTAGTTTTTACCTAAAGTTGTTTTCTATTCCAGAATACCAACCTGGATACCACATTATATTAAATGGTCATTCCTCCTAAGGCTCTTCTCGACTGTGAGTTTCTCAAATTTTCCTTGTTTTTTGATGGCCTTGACAATTTTGAGCAAAGGTTAGATATTATATAGAATGTCCTTCAAAGTTGGTATTTTTCTGTTGTATCATTCCTCATTAATCACAAGGAATTAAATTGGAGTTATTTATTTTTGTAAGGAAAAACTCAAAGGTAAGTACTATTTTCCTCACATGATATCAAGAGTACATACTATTAATATTAATTATGACTGTTGGTTAACCTTGATCCTCTGTCTGAGGTAGTGTTTGTCAGGTTTCTTCACTGTAAAGTTACTCATTTCCCCCTTTCTACACTGTACTTTTAGGAAGAAGTCACTGTCCACAAACCATATTTAAAAAAATGGAGAGTTATGCTCTACCTCCATCAAGGAGAATACCTACATAAATAATTTGGAATTCTTCTACATGAAACATTTTTCGGTTCTCCTCCATTTATTTAATTACTCAATGATTTATGTCAGCATGGGTTCATGGATATTTCTTTTATACCTTGGGATATAATCCAATACAACTTTATTCATTTTGTTGCTCAAATTGCTGCAGGTTTGGTCATTAGGGGGTTTCTCAGCTGCAGCCTTTTGACACATCTCTTTATTATTTTTCTCTTTCTTTTTTTATTTTATAGCACTCCCTCACTTGCTGGCACTACAAGATGCTCCAGGCTTATGTTGTACATTTCCTGTCCCAGTCCTAGAATCAACCATTTTTCCAAGAAACCCTGATTCCTTTTATTAAATGATATCAGAACACAAGATATGGATGTCATTAGAAGAAGTCATTACTTCTAGATCCTCTCATTGAGGACATATTTGTGTGTATACTAACCAGTATATAAGCATATATCTGTGTTTCTATCTATAACTATCTATTCATTATAAGCTAACTATGAAGTCATACTGATGTCTTCAACTCTAACCCATTACCACATGGATCAATCTAGCCACTTCACCTAGCTTGTCTGTTACCAACAGTGAAAAACCTGACTTTCACCATCTATCATCCATTTACTTACTTGCACAATTCCAGCATTAGCACATAGTAGTGTCAGAATTGTTAACTAATAACGACACAGGAATAATAGACCATATAGATTTTTTGGACTGGTTTCTTTCACTTAGCAACATGCACTTAAACTTCACTCACATTTTGTGTGGCTTGATACATCACTTCTTATCACTGAATAATATTCCATTGTATAGACATAGCATATTTTGTCCACCCATCCACCTAATGTAGGATATCTTGACTGCTTCCAGTTTTTGATGATTACAAAAAAAAGTGTTACAAATATTTGTGTGTGGGTGTTAAGGTGGATATAATTGTTCAAAATAATTGGGTAAAACTACCTATGGAATGAAATCACTGGATCCTATGGTAAGACTATTCTTAGCTTTATAAGAAACTTCCAAACTGTCTTCCAAAGTGGACATATCATTTTGCACCCTCACCAACAAAGTATATGAGATCCTCTTGTTCCACATGGTCACTAATAAGTGGTAGTATCAGGTTTTTTAGATTTTAGCCATTCTAGTAGGTATAAAGTGGCATTTTATTATTGTTTTAATTTGCAAATCCATAATGACAAATGATTTTGAGCATCTATTCATGTGTTTATTTGCTGTGTGTATATTCTTTTTGGTATTTTACCCATTTTTTAGTTGGATTCTTTGTTTTCTGATTGTTAAGTTTTAAGAGTTCTTTGTATATTTCACATATAAGTCCCTAATCTGATATATGCTTTGCAAATATTTTCTCCCAGTCTGTGGCTTATCTTTTCTTTCTTATAACAAAGTCTTTAGTTGGGCAGAAATTTTTAATTTTAATAAAGTCTAATGTATCCATTTTCTTCTTTCATGGGTTTAGATTTTGCATTTAAAAACTCATCAATAACTCCTAGGTCACATATATTTCCTTCTCAAAGTTTTATAGTTTGCATTTTACATTAAGATCTATGATACATTTTGAGTTAATTTTTGTGAAAAGTATAAGGCCTATGTCTAGATTCATCTTTTTACATATAGACATACAATTGTTCAAAAAATATTTGCTGAAAAGAATCATTTCTTCATTGAATTGCTTTTGCTCCTTTGTGAATTATCAGTTGACTATATTTGTGTGTATCTATTTCTGGGCTCTCTATCTTGTTCCACAGATCTATCTTTCTATCGTCTATTGATTTATTTTTTTTAATCAATACTATGCTGTCTTGTTTACTGTAGCTTTATAGTAAGTTTCAAAACTGGGTAGCGTGAGTCCTTCAACCTTGGTTTTATTTTTTAGTATTGGCTTTTTAGATCTTTTGCATTTTCCTGAAAACTTGAGAATTAGTTTGTTGATATCTACACAATAACTTGCTGGGATTTTGATGGGGATTGCAATGATTCTACAGATCAAGTTGGGAAGAATTGACATCTTAAAAATACTGAGTATTCCAATTCTTGATCACAGAATATCTCTCCATTTATGTAGATCTTTGACTTCTTTCATCAAAATTTGATAGTTTCCTGTATATATATCTAGAATAAACTTTATTAGATTTATACCAAACTATTTCCTTTTAGGTGCTGTTATAAATGTATATAAATATATATCATTCTTAAGTTAGTTATCAAGTCCAATTATTCATTGATATTATATAGGAAAAAATTGACCTTTGTATATTGATCTTGTATTCTGCAACCTTGTTATACTTGCTTATTATTTCTAAGAGTTCTTTTTTTTAATTCTTTGGGATAGTCTACATAGACAACCATATTATCTACAAATAGAGTTTTATTCCCACTTTGTATGCATTGCATTTTTTTTTTCTTTCTATTGAACTACCTAAGACTTCCAGTACAATGGTGAATAGAGTGGCAAGAGAGGACATCATTGCCTTATTCCCAGTCTTAGGAGAAAATTGTTCAGTTCCTTATCAATATGTATAATGTTAAAAAAAATATGTATGATGTTAGTTATAGGTTTTTTGTAGGCTTATGTTATCAAGTTGAGGATATTACCTACCATTTCTACTTTGCTAAGTTTTTTATCATGATTGAGTGTTAGATTTTGTCAGGTTTTTTTTTTCCCCCTGTATCAATTGATATGTCTTTTTTATAATCCTGTTGATGTGTGGATTACTTTTTCCTTTTTTAAGTAGATTTTATATTTTATAGCACTTATAGGTTCACAGCAAAAATGAGAGGAATGTACAGAAAGTTCCCATATACCCCATAAACATACAGTCTCCCGCACCATCAATATCCTGTACCTGAGTGCTATGTTTGTTAGAATTGATGAGCTTACATTGACACATCATTATCACCCAAAGTCAATAGATTACAATAGGTCTTACCCTTTTTGTTGGGTTAGGATTTACTCCAGGGATTTTGACATATGTATAATGACATGTGTGTACCACTATAGTACTGTGCGTAGTAGTTTCACTGACCTAAATCCCCTGTTCTCAGTCTATTCATCCCTCTCTCCCCACAACCTCTGGCAACCACTGATAATTTTGCTGTCCCCATAGTTTTGCCTTTTCCAGGATCTCATATAGTATGGAATTATATGGTATGTAGCCTTTTTGGATTGGCTTCTTTCACTTAGCAATATGCATTTGAGTTTCCTTTATGTCTTTTCATGGCTTGATAGCTCATTTCTTTTTAGTGGTAAATAATATTCCATTGTCTGGATGTATTATAGCTTATTTTTATACCTTCACCTACTGAAGGGGGCATGCTGGTTGCTTCTAAGTTTTGGCAATTATGAATAAAGCTACTATAAACATCCTTATGCAGATTTTTGTATGGACATAAGTTTTCAACTCCTTTGGGTGAATATCAAGGAGTACAATTGCTGGGTCATATGATAAGAGTGTTTAGTTTTGTAAAGGACTTCCAGACTCACTTCCAAATGGCTATACCATTTTCCCACCAGCAATAAATAACAGTTCCTGTTTCTTCACATCCTTGCCAGCATTTGCTGTTGTCAGTGTTTTGAATTTTGGCAATTCTAATAGGTGTATAGTTTTAGTTAGCAATTATTTTAGTTAGCAATTCCTTAATGACACATGATGTTGAGAACCTTTTCATATGCTTATTTGCCATCTGTCTATCTTTTATGGTGAGGTGTCTATTCAGGTCTTTTACCCATTTTTAAATTGAGTTCTTTATTTTCTTATTATTGAGTTTTACATTGATTGATTTTTGAATATATAACAAGCCTTACATATTTGGAATAAATCCCACATGGTCCTGGTGTATAATTTTTGTGGATTCAATTTGCTAATATTTTGTTGAGGATTTTTGGGTCTGTGTTTATGAGAGATGTTGGTCTGCAGTTTTTCTTTCTTGTAATATATGTATCTGATTTTGGTATTAGGGTATCACTAGCTTTACAGAATGAGTTTGGTAGTATTCCCTCTGCTTCTGTTTTCTGGAAGGTATTGTGGAAAATTGGTGTCATTTCTTACTTAAATATTTCATGGAATTCACCATCCAGGCATGGTGCTTTAATTTTTAGAAGGCTATTAATTATTGATTAGTTTCTTTAACAGATATAGACCTATTCAGATATCCTGGTGTGGGTTTTGGTAGTTTGTGTCTTCCAAGGACTTGGTTCATTGCATTTAAGTTGTCAAATTTGTGGGACTAGAGTTGCTACAGTATTCCTTTATTATCATTTTAATGCCTATGGGTTCAATATGATGACCCTTCTTTGTTTATATTGCTACTTTGTATTCTTTCTCTCTCACTACTTCCCTCCCTCCTCCCTTTCTCAATCCCAGTAGAAATTGAGATGGTTAATTTCATGTGTCAATTTGTTTGGGCTATGGTGCCCTGATATTTGGTGAGGCATTGTTCTGGATGTTCTGTGAGATTGTTTTTGTATGATATTTACATTTAAATTGGTAGACTTTGAGTAAAGCAGATTGTCCACCATAATGTGGGTAGACCTCATCCAATCAGTGGAAAGTTTAAGTAGAACAAAAGGCTGACCTCCTATTAAGAAGAGGGAATCCTCCATTAGACTGCCTTCAGACTTTGTCTACATCAGGCTCTTCGTGATTCTACAGCACACTGTTTTTGGACTTGACCTGCAACTCTTTCTTAAGTCTCCTGTCTACCAGCCTCCTCATCAGATTTTGGACTTTCTATCAAGCCTCCTATTGATCTGTTTCTCTGGAGAATGCTCACTGACACAGAGGTTTACCAATTTTACGGATCTGTTAAAAGAAATAGCTTTTGGTTTCACGGATTATCTCTACTGTTCCTGTTTTCAATTTCATTGATTTCTGCTTTAATTTTTATTATTTCTATTCTTCCTTTTGCTTTGGAATTAAATCGTTCTTTGTTTAGTTTCTTACAGTGGAAGCTTAGGTTACTGCTTTTATAGCTTTACTTCTTCTGATATATATATGTGTGACACACACACACATATCAATTTCCCTCTAAGCACTGCTTTTTCTTCATCCCCAAAATTTTGACAAGTTGTATTTTCATTTTCTTTAGTCAAAATACTTTTAAAATTTTCTTGAAAGTTCCATACAAGCTTGAGAAAGCAACACATACTGGTGTTTCTGGTTAGAGTATTTTAATAAACCCCAACTAGATTAAGTTGATTGATAGCACTCTTCAAGTCAACTATATTCTTACTGAATGTTTGCCTGCTGAATCTGTCAGTTACTGAAGAAGGAATGTTGAAGTCTTTGACTATAATAGTGATTTTTTATATTTATCTTTTCAGTTTTCAGTTTTTGCCTGATCTATGTTGATGTTTCATTTAAGTGCATACTCATTTAGGATTGATTGCATAACTTCTTGGAAAATTGAGTCCTTTATCATTATGTAGTGCCTCTCTTTACCTTTGATAATTTTTCTTATTCTGTAGTCAGCTTCATCTGAAATTAATCTAGCTATTTTAGCTTTCTTCTGAGTAGGGTTCGCATGGTATATCTTTCTCCATCCCTTTACTTTTAATGTTTTTGTAGACGATATATAGTTGAGTCTTTTAATCCACTCTGATATTCTTTGTCTTTTAATTGGTGTATTTAGACCATCATATTCAAAGTAATTATTGATATAGTTGGATTAATATATAACATGTTTGTAACTGTTTTTTATTTGTTGATTTTGCTCCTTGATTCCTTTTTTTTTTTTCTTTTAAAGATTTTATTTATTCACTTGAGAGAGAGAGAGCACAAGCAGGGGGAGAGGCAGAGGCAGAGGGAGAGGGAGAAGCAGACTCCCCTCTGATCAGGGAGCCTGACATGGGGCTCAATCCCAGGACCTGGAGATCACGACCCGAGCCGAAGGCAGACACCCAACCATCTGAGCCACCCAGGCGCCCCTACTCTTTGATTCTTTTTTCTCCTCTTTTCCTACCTTTTTCTGGTCTCAACTGAACATTTCACACAATTTTATTTTTCTACTCTCTTAACTTATAAATTATATTTCCTTTTAAAAAATTATTTTAGTGATAGCTCTAGAATTTCCAATGTACATTTTTAAGTAATCAGTGTCTTTCTTTCTGTTGTTCTTTCTTTCTTCTTTTCTTTCTTTCTTTCTTTCTTCTTCCTTTCTTTCTTCTTTTAGAGATAAAGAGAGAGAGAGAGAGAGAGAATCTTAAGCAGGCTCCAGGCCCCAGTGTGGGGTTCAATCTCACAACCCTGAGATCATGACCTGAGCCGAAATCAAGAGTCAGATGCCTAACCAAGTCAGCCACCCAGGCACCCCTTTAACTAATCTAAATCCACTTACAAATAACTCTATACAGTCTCATATGCCACATAGGTATCTTATTACAGGATATTCCTAGTCCCTCCTGCTTTTCCTACATTCCTAATTTTTATTGGAGACTCCTTTATCAAAAGGTTTCTTCGTCTCTAATTTCTATTCTCTCCACTTTGCTTAAACTCAAAAGACATAGACTTCTAATACTGAGGTGATAAATATTTAGTAATATACATAGATATTTTAAGTTCATAACAAAAATATGAAGAGATCGGTGGGTTGTATGTTGTTAAATACTGATTAAGGAACTGTCGACACATGGGGGGCAGTCTAACTTGGCTCTCAGGACCCTTGTATTCCTTCGGGATATTTCTGAACGGTCTCTGTAGTGCTGGAGTGCCCACTGGCTTCCCAACATGGCGCTGTTGACCCATACCTAGTTTTGCGTGTGGTAAGAGACTGAAAAATCTACTTCAGCCTCCACAGCTAGTCACATACTTTGGAAGAAAAACAAGAGCGCAACAAGTATTGGAATATATGAGAGTTTGTGGTATAATTACCTCTTTGACAAATGCCCTGTATTTTTATCAAGGGTGCTGACTGGGCATAAGCTAGAGATATGGTCTAACCCACCCAACAATGAAAACTGTTGTCTTCACAGACAGCTGGTTTATCTGCACTCATTTTCACTGTTGAAATGAAATCTTCCTAAACAACAGAGGAAATATTGTGAACTTCCTCTGATATACCCACAGCTTAGTCCCCGCTCCTCTTTTTGTCTTTTCTCTTCTTTTCACTCTCCACTTTCTTCCAAATAGCCTTTAGAAATGTAAACATAAGAGAAATTATGCTGCAAGTTTGTTCTTCATAAAAGAACAGCTTTTAATTAAATTAGAAAAAAATACCACCACAGGCAACACTTAAACTGACAAGGAATGCATTCTGTTAATCTTTGCAGAGAGGCCCTGTACACTGAACTTAATTTAATTAGGTAGAGAAAAGGCCTGTTGAGTCCTAGGGGTTTACCAGTGTCCTTTTAAATTGAGGACACAGCATTTATATAAAGTCATTTTAATATCAGGTAATACATTTCTAAACAGTAATTTAAAAATATTACTTGTTATTATTAAATGATACCTTCTTGCAGCTTCTCACTTCATGAGACAGCTCTCATTTCACAGAGAAATTTCACCCACCAACAGGCCTTTTGCTAGCCTCCAATAATTTATTGACTTTGAAAGTTTAAATAATTAGGACTAGGTCCCTGGAAAACAACTGCACGAGGGAAATACACGTCAAAGCTATATTACAATGGATAATGTATTTGGATTATGTTTCACTTCTGGGCCATGGTAGTGAGCGATAACAAATAACTTTTATATTAAAAATCATATTACAGTGTAGAAGTGGGTTATATTCTGATGTCACTCCTGGCACTATGGACACAGAAAGGAAAACTTCAGAGTATTTCAGTCATTTTTTTTTTTAATTTCAAATCATACTCTCCAACACTTTAAAATCTTCATTGAGTATCTCCATCCCCCCCTTTTTTTTTAAAGATTTTATTTATTTATTTGACACACAGAGAGAGATAGTGAGAGAGAGCACAAGCAGGGTGAGCAGCAGGCAGAGGGAGAGGGAGAAGCAGACTCCCGGCAGAGCAGGGAGCCCGATGTGGAACTCGATCCCAGGACTCTGGGATCATGACCTGAGCTGAAGGCAGATACTTAACCAACTGAGCCACCCAGGCGTCCCATCTCTACCCTTTTTGACCACCCTAAGAAGCTAGACAGGTTACCAATCTGTCACACTCACCAACTATAATAGAAAATCATCTAGGGATTATACTGAGTCACCAAATACAAGTCACTACTGTTCAAAAAGCAAATTTTATACTAAGAAATGTTCTATTGCACCCAGGTTTTATTTATTTATTTATTTATTTATTTACCCAGAATCTCCGGGAATACTGTTGCCATGTCCCTAAGGAACATTATGAATCAAACTGAGGAAATGTATTTTTAATTCTTTGGATTTTGTTCATTAGTTTATCCATTCATAAGTAGTTAAGTGTAGACACCAGCCTAGGTGACAGTGATTTGAATTAGTGAAACCCAGTTCCTGGCAGCCTAAAGGTTAGAATGCAACAGTCTTGCGGGTTGTTTCTTACTGTGGTTTCAGGTTTAGGTCAGAGCAGTTTTGGAGTAATAAAGGATTACTGAGTAACAGATTGAGAGGAAGTATGCTAATCTCTCTTTTGGTTATCTATTGATACACCAAAATATCTTTTCCAATTACAAGGATCATATATGTAGACGAAATTAGTCCACCACAAGCGGTGCAAGTTTACTTTTAGCAAAAGCTAGTAAGCATCTAATTTTCAGTTCTGATCTGACAACCCAAGCAGACTTCTGATAAAATTACTGTTTGGGGGCAAATTAAAAGTTCATTTTCAGGCAGAATGTTTCTTGGTATTCATTTGCACAGAGACTTATATAACTGGTCCAAATTCATGCCCCACTTATATAAGAATAATTCATTGTTAAGTGCTTAGCACAGAATCAAGACCAAAAGAAGCCTCAACAAATGCTGGGTATCATGACTATTTGGGAGATACCATATCAGGGTTAGGCACATGGGCCTTGTTGCCAGGAGGACCTGGATTTGAATCCTAGTTCTGTCACTTATTAGCTGAATTATCTTAGGCTTATTACTTAAATTCTGGAGGTTCAGATTCTTTGTGTTTAAAATAATAACAACCATGAAGGGATGTTGCTTAAGGACTGAATTTTAAAATATAACCAAAATATTTATTATTAAGCTTGCAGAGAGTAAGTACTAAATAAATATTGGATGTTATTGTATTTATTGGCAATAAATAGACCTTCAAGACAGTTTTGTATGCCTCAATGATTAAGATAAAATGTTTTTTCCACAGTTAACAGAAAATCTGACTCAAATGATTTTAAAAATAGATAAAATGAATCTAGAAGTTACAATAATTTCAAAAGTTTTTATCATAGTCTTAACAACATCTTTAATAACCCAGATTTTCTCCTTATTTACTTTTGCTGTCACACTCAGCATTGATTTTTGTCCTCAGACTTGTATCCTCATGACACAAGGTGGCTGCCACAGCTCTGCCCTCACAATTTCACAGGACATTGTGCGATGGCCAGAAATGAGAAAGAGAATGTCAAGAACTGTGTAAGATCTGAGATTTAACATTACTTTCAGGCTAACAAATTAGTCTGACACAGTTTCATGGATGTTGACCAAAGACATAAGACCCCTGAGTAAGTCAGAGATAGACAGTTTATTACTCATAACAAAAACAATGGCCATAGTGTCATCACTTCTTTGAGCTATTTCCCAAAGGCACAATTCCCACAAGGGCAATATGACAGAGTTCTGGTGATGCCTTCATACTCTGTGGAGTGTTTTACAGGAGAGGAACCCCAGTATTAGGAAATTCTAGTCTTTTATTACAAGCTATAAGCAAACCTGCTTGACTTTTGTGTTAGAAGGAGACATTATCTTTATTATTCTGGACAGTAAGCAAACCTGTCCTGTGTGCCAAAACTATTTCTATCTTTGAAGGCTATTCACTATACAAATTCTTTAAGAAATAGTCTGGAACAGAAGGGCAGTGAGTAGAAAAACACTAGATTTCCCACAGTGAAAGCATACCTCATCCTCATGCCCCTTGTAGAAGTAACAAAATCTTTTCCAAAAGATTCTTGAAAGTCTTTGTTTCATTTAATATATTTGAACCTCACTTGCATGCTTAGTTCCAACACTAGCAAGGGAAACAGGAGTGCCAAAATTGACTTTTATTAATCAAGATTGAATTCCTAGGACTAAGGAAGAGCCTACCTTCTCCTACAGCACGTGCTCTCCCAAATCTGGAAAAAAAAAATTAGAGTTTTCTTAAAAAGCAAAGATGGGGGATTATGACTAGACAAGTAACCAACCGATAGGAGTTGTTACACCTGGTGTATGTGTGTGTGTGTGTGTGTGTACATCAATTAGGATAAATTATCCTTTAAACAAAATTTATAAGTCTTATTTATAAGTGTGGCTGCATTATGGCAATTGTAATAGGCAGGCAAATGGGCTCCTTTTACTTTGGGGTATTGAAAACTGTGTGCGGCTGTGTGCAAACACGTGCATGAAGGAGAGAGAGATCATATTTTTAACAGTGGCTATCTATGAATAATTATATTATTTTGCTGTTATTTTCTCTGCATTGTCTATCCTTCCACACTGAATACATATTATAGTACCTGATTCACAGTAAGTGCTCATTAAAAAGTTACTAAATTAATTAATAAGTGATTTTTTAGCTTTATAATAAAGGTTATCTATGTTGGGATACTCTCCTAAAAAATCTTTGAGTATTAAATTATGTTGATACTTTACTTTGTTTCTATTGTTGTTATTGTTCAACATTAATCACTTTCTTAATGCATATATTACTAAGAAAACAATATCTAATATAGTTACCCTATGTCAGATGATACTTTTATGATATACTTCAGGGTTGTATTCATCCCCAAGTGTTTTTGGCAAGATCAAATGGTCAGCACTTTAGATAACCCTGTGTATCAGTGTGGGGGTCAGTAAGGAAACCACCTAAGGAGCTCTCACATTCCATCTATAAGCTATAAATCTGTACATCTTTCAGATGCTTTTGTCTTCAAGTGAACTATTTCCCCCATTGCAGAAAGTGTTGAACACATTATCTTGGCTATTTGTTATGTAAAAAATAAAGAATAATTCACATGAAAGAATCAGCTGGATGCTACCCTCATGGCCTGAACAATTATACCATTGAAAAGTTGAACAATGCATATAGTGCATTCCAGGTTAATAGACTTTTTTTTTTCCTCTGTGAACTCACCAAGAAATTATTGGTCAAGAAGCCATTCTGATTGGGGGAATATTACTTCTGAATTGTGGAGAGGCTTCAAAATGGTTTAAACCGGTTCAACATCAAAGTCCTGCTAGAGTATCATAGGCCTCTGCAAGTTCTTTGCTACTACATCTTCTTAGAATGCACTTAATTATTCATTCCACAAACATACAATAAGTGCTTATTATATCTTGTGGATACAAAGATAAACAAGACATAGTTTCTGACCTCAAGGGCATTCACACAGAAAACTGCAATTAAATGACATTCTTCCTGTAATAAAGATGCAAAACGGGGATTTAATTTTACCTGATGATCAAAGAAAGTTCCCGAAATGTATCTCCACCCTATGAGTCTAAGTTAGCAAGGTGGAAGGTCAGGGAAGAACCTTCTAGTATGGGACATCATGAAGAAAAGCATGGAGACTTGAAAAAATACAGTGGAGGATTAACTACTTAGAAATTGCTATGCTAGTGTCCTGTAGGAATTTAGAAAGAGAGGAAATAAATTTTCCCTGCAAGAGTCAAACTATAAAGTTAAAACTTAAAGGGGTCTATAGGGGTGCCTGGGTGGCTCAGTTCGTTAAGTGTCTGACTCATGATCTCAGAGTTGCAAGATTAGGCTCTCCATCTGCTTGAGATTCTCTCTCTCCCTCTCCCCATGCCCCTACCCCCCTCTAAATAAATAAATCTTTTTTTAAAAAGTGGGGGGTGGGGACCCCTGGGTGGCTTAGTCAGTTAAGCGGCTGCCTTCGGCTCAGGTCATGATCCCAGGCTCCTGGGATCAAGACCCACTTTGGGCTCCCTGCTGGGAACCTGCTTCCCCCTCTGCTGCTCTCCCTGGTTGTGCTCTCTCTCTCCCTCTGTGTGACAAATAAATAACATCTTTTTAAAAATAAAAAAAGGGGGCCTATAAAGCCAAAGTATTCAAAGAAAACTAAATGATTCTCAAGAAAAATTGCTTGTATTTTCCTTGAAATTGTTAGTATACATAAAGAAAGAAGGTTTTGATCTTCCCTGGAAATGTAGGCCAAAGATGCCAAGAACAAAATTTGACAGATACAGTGCTTCTTAGTACACAAAATCAGGGCTCTATGCTTAAAAGGCTGAGGGACAGAATTTTAGCATAGTAAATTCAGCAGAGTAATAACTATCTCCTTGTGAGGTCCCTTAAGAGAAAGCCCAAGAAACTTTTACTCTGGTAGTCACACTTAGCTCCTTCCCAACAAGCATGTGGGCATTTTGAATATGAAGGTGATGAGTTTAAGGAATAATGGGAATCTCATTGCCTTAGTTTCCGTCCTCACCAAATCAGACACTGAGGAAAGAATTTGGGAGGCACAGATGAGCAAAGGGGAAATGTGATGGTAAAGGGAGAGAAACAAGGACAACAACAAAGATGTGTTCATGAACAATTTGCTATTTTAAGCTACCAGTGTTAAATTCAATAGGGTCCATCCAGGAAACCAGGTATAATTAGGTATCAGGATTCTCACTGAATGGTGGGACTCTCGTCTGCCATTATTGAGGGTTGTCCCAGGACCATGAATTCTTCCCACCCCACACATCCACACACTTCTGGGTTGTCTAAGTGCAGAGAAGCAAGTTTGGGATAACCCTTGAGCAGAGAAGTGAGAGTCAAGTACTTAAAATAGGAAGCTCTCAGCTTGCTGGCACCAGAGCTTCAGGGAACTTGGGTGAAGTGAAGGAATGTGGGGTGGCATCTGCTTCAAAATACCTTCGTGTCAGTGCACCTGAGTGGCTCAGTCGTTAAGCGTCTGCCTTCGGCTCAGGTCATGATCCCAGGGTCCTGGGATCGAGCCCCCCGTCGGGCTCCCTGCTCAGCGGGAGGCCTGCTTCTCCCTCTCCCACTCCCGCTGCTTGTGTTCCTGCTCTTGCTGTCTCTCTCTCTGTCAAATAAATAAATAAAATCTTTTTTAAAAAATTACAAAATATACCCAAAGCTTAATTTCTGAATACCATTCTTCAACAAAATGAATCAGGGCTTCTTGGAAAAGTAATTGATTCTAGTGCTGTAACCCGGAGCATCTAGTTGTCCCAGAAAGCAAGGAAATGCTCAAATAATCAAAGGAGTCAACTTCAGTAGTTCCCAAAGGCTAAAGCTGGAATAATTTGAACACTTTAATAAATAACCATATCACTGGATTATAACTGAAAGAATACAGTAAGTATCCATGAGTCTATATTGGTGTAAATAAATGATTAAATAAATAAAAGAGGGAAAATAAAATTTTTAATTTAATTTAATTTTAAAAATAGAAGGAAAAGGATAAGTCCTCTTTATAGAAGAGCTACAATTAGTAACTGTGTGAGGAATGAAGGAAGTGGAAAATCACCATTAGGATGCCACAGTGATCATTTCCTCAGGCAAGATCCACAGGTGAAGGCCAAAATTAGTGCGGAAAACTTTAGGATAATTTACTTAGCTTTAAAGTACCTTCCCCCAAATACATTAATTACTGTGGTGATTTTAGCACTTGACCACAAATTCTTTTATAGTCTTGCCTGCAGATGGTGCAGCTTAATTTCCATCCCCTTGAGTGTGAGCTAGACTTAGTGATTCCCTTCTAACAAATAGAATATTGAAAAGGAAGAATTTTAACTTAACAATGGAGAATCCTATCAAACATGACCTTAAGATCAACATCAACAGTAATAACTTGTGTTGAGAATGGATCTTGAAAGTTAGAAGGTTGAATCTTAATCTACTTCTAACATGAAGGAGAAGAGCTAAGAGATTACTTCAGTTAGCCTATATGAAAAATTACTGATCCTGAGCAAGAAATTTAGTCTCTACATGAGTCCATAAAATGGAAATTATACTGTTTTATTGTTACCAGAAATTTTATATGAAAAAAGCATAGCAGTAGGTATCAGAGTGATCTAATATTTAAATAAGAATTTAGTATGCACTTTCTATTTGCAAAAGCAAAACAAAACAAAAGCATTTGAATGAAATAACCTATCTTGAGGGTGTGTATGTGTGTGTGTGTGTGTGTGTTGAGATTGGTAGAATAGGAGGTGGGAAGGAGAACAGAAATTAAATAAGACTAATTCTCCGGGACATCCCAACTCCAGATATACAAATATGAAACATCAGCAATGGTTAAATAAAATAATAGACTATAACAAGACCCTCTGGTTATATAGCTTCACAATCTTACATAGTTAAAATTCCCTCATTTGTTACACTGGGGAAGGTACGTAACAATATACCTACAGGTTAAAAAATAGATGTAATTCCTATTTATCCATTTAAACATTGACCTTCATTTTTCTGTGTAGCCAACCATTGCCTTATAGAATTTTAGATCTAGTCACATTCTGATAAACTGCCTCAGGCAGGTCAAAGCCTTCCTTGAGAAAAATGTATTTCCACTGCCATAAACTGTCCTGTTTGAATGCCACTTTGCTAATATTACTCCCTCTCCTTGATCGAAACTTATCCTTCCTCTTTCTAGAAACACATCTTTATGATTTTATCTCTGTATTTTATTATTACTCTAATTGGTTTTTTCAACTTGGCAAGATCTCTCACATTGTGTTATAAAGAAGCTTTTCCTTGAGGCTCAGTTTTTATATATGAGCCACAGAACAAATACTTACTATTAGCCACATGCCAAATGGAAGAAAGCTAAAATATACCATAAAATACAGCTAGGCAAACATGCTGATATTCAGACAAAAAAAAAAGTTGAAGTATAAAGGAAAGCACATATTGGGGGCATCTGGGTGGCTCAGTCGTTAAGCGTCTGCCTTCGGCTCAGGTCATGATCCCAGGGTCCTGGGATCGAGCCCCGCATCAGGCTCCCTGCTCGGCGGGAAGCCGGCTTCTCCCTCTCCCACTCCCCCTGCTTGTGTTCCCTCTCTCGCTGTCTCTCTCTGTCAAATAAATAAAATCTTAAAAAAAAAAAAAAGGAAAGCACATATTGTAAAATTAAAAAATAGTAACAATCAAAATAATCACTAATCATCCCATCAAAAAAAGGCTTTGAAGTATTTTGTTGCTAATTCTCTAGTGAAATGTCTGCATCTTCTTCCATTAAAGGTACATTTATAACAAAATAACATAAAATATTTATATAGAGATCATTTCAAGTAGATAGTTTACCTGGTTCCTTTAATATAGTCAGTAATATTTCAGTCAGGAAAGAAAACGTTAATGGAACACAGCCTTTTTATTCTACCTAACGGATATTTCTGCCTCTAAATATGTCTTAGCAAAGTACTAGAAACAAATTATCACAATGCTACATACTGAGATTCAGTGAACAGGTGTGTATGAGCTCCATCCTTGATGAAAATAACTAGAAAATAACTTCCTTATTTAATTGATAACTTACCAGTAAAGTTTTAAAATTTCAGCAGTTTTTGTTTCAGAGGAAATGAAGAAGAATTTCAGGGAATGATTTCGAAAAAACACAGACAATAAGCTTTCCCCTATTTTTTTTTCTCCCTACTGTTTTGATTACACAGTCATAGAAGAATAATTTAATGAGATATTGATTTTCCTACATTTCTGTTGTAATCCCTTCTCATTTCTTTCTCCAATAAGACAGTCAGGCCCCTCTCAGAGAAGTTTGTGTGTGGTAGGTCTTCAAAAAAAACACACTTGGTTGGTGTGTCAGGGTTAGGTCGGGAAAGCAGAAGGTAGAAAGGGGAAGGAAAGGAAGAAATAATGTAAGAGAAATGGGAAAGATTCCGAAGTCTGAGTAAGGAACAGAATTAGGTGGAGTAAAATATAGGTATCTTGTAGCCCATCAGAGATAGCCCTGAGGAAGTCAGTCTCAGGACCAAAGGAGATGGCTATGTGCAGAATCCAGGTGAGCTAGATTCTGGTCCCAGGGCTCAGAATGTCTGCAAAGATGCCTATGTCAGAATAATAGCAACAGAGTTGCTGAATTGTGTGGGACCACAAGGGCTTAGAGAGGAAGGATGTTATCAGTGGGATATACTAAATATGAAAGAGCTCTTGCCTTGCTTATTAGTAATCTTACTACCTTCATAACTCTTACGCGATCCCAAGGTATGAGAGTGCTTCAGCCTCCACCCCTGACTAATAAAGGACTGTGGCATTACCTAAGCACTTGTGTTTGGCAAGTAAGACTCAGGATGTCTTCACATGTTTATATGATCACAAATTAACTTTCCAAATTTTTCTTACTATTTCTTATGTTTCATTGATTGGTATATAAACATCTTAGATAGTCATCATGGTTCTGTTAAACTCCAGATTTCTTCTTGCCCATAATTTATCAACCTGTTTTCTAAAACTTTAAAAGTTCCAACTCCAACACACACACACACACACACACAGCCTCTACAGCTTTTGTCCTAATGCTCCTGCACATGGACTATATGGATTCCTTTCCCTTCAAATTAATGTAAGCTAACAATTATAGGCTAGTTTACTTCTTTGCAGTAGTGCACTGACATCCATTTTAAAGTTAGTGCAGTGTCTACAAAGGATTTTTTCCTTGTACTAGCACTTCCTAGTTTAAGAAATCAGGAAAAAAAAAAAGAAAGAAACCAAATCAATTTTTGTAGCATTAATAGTGTATTTTTTTTCCTTTTAAGAGATTTATCTATTTGAGAGAGAGAAAAAGAGAGAGAGCGGGAGGGGGCAGAGGGAGAGGAAGAGAGTCTCAAGCAGACTCTCTGCTGGGTGGGTAGTTGGATCCTGGGCTTGATCTCACCACCTTGAGATCATGACCCTGAGATCACAACCTGCGAGCTGAAATCAAGAGTTGGATGTTTAAATGACTGAGCCACCCAGCCACCCCAGTGTTGCTACTTTCAAAAAGAAATCTCTCAGCAGAGTACAGTAGAGACACATAAGACAGAGAAGAGAACCAAAGCATACCACTTTGGAAAACCATTAATTCACAAAGAAAGCAAAAGAGAAAGAAAGGAATAGGGAACTACAAAACAGCCAGAAAACAATAAGATAGCATTAAGTCCTTATTTGTCAATTATTACTTTAAATGTAAATAGATTAAATTCTCGAATCAAAAGGAATAGAGTGGCTGATTGGATACAAAAACTAGACTCAACTGTGTGCTGCCCACCAGAGATTCACTTCAGCTTTCAGGACACACATAGGCTTAAAGTGAAGTGGGGTTTGGAAATATTCCATGCAAATGGAAACCAAAAGAGAGCAGGGGTAGCTATTCTTGCATCAGACAAAACCAACTTAATAAATAATAATAAATAAAAGAAAAATCATATAATGAGTTCATAGAGTTGATCGCTAGTACAAAGTACAAATATTAAAATTAAACTTGTGTTCATCTTGGAAGAGTAAGTAAAGCTCATAAATGGACGAATTATTGGTAGATTTTTATAAGAAAAATGTGCTTTTGTAAATTATGTCTTCATGCAATAAAAGAGGTAACTAATCATTTGCACGCTGACCTATTTTCAGTATTGAAAAATCCCCGCCCCAATATATCAAAATATAATGAAAAGACAGCATATAGAGAGAGTGAGGACACAGTTCCAGAGCCAGCTGGCCCTGGAGCTGAATTTCCTATTTAAATTACCTGCTTTACTTAGACTGCAAAACAGATGAAAGAAATACTAGGCACTATCACCCCCATTATGGGGCAGACTCCTAGCTCTTTCCCCAGATCTGTCCTTCCCTCCTCCAGAGTGATAGAATTATTTGTTTACATGGCTCCAAGACATTTACAGGTTTCAGCTTCCCAGTTGCTTCCCAGCTTTGTGCTGATTGACCATCATCAACCTAACTTACCCTAAAACATTCATTTGCAGTACTGTGGCATAGAATACTTAGAATCGTTAACGTGATTAACCATAGTAATTTACAATATGCTATTTCTTTATATGTAAGCCATTATTCTGTGACAGTGTAGCATTTACTCTGTGGCAAGTTGTAACTTATTCTTACTGTTCATTTTCTAAATAAATTTGTTAATAGTGAAGACTTTAAAAAAAAAAGAAAAAGTAACTTTAGAAATTAAGTGTAAAATGAGACTGTGATCCTGTGTAAGTGTCAGAATGGATGATCTTGACCCTTGGATTCCAGATGGATCATTAAAAAAAAAAAATCCTGCCAATTATTCTCTAATTCCGTACTGTGCACTCCATCTGTTAGCTCACTTGCTCTGGTTAGGGGCTGCTTGTCTGGCTTATTCTCTACCATTCCATAGAGACAAAACTCAACTGACATATACACATATTATGTGTAAGCTTATGTATTTACAATGTACATTAGAAGAATTCAAGGACAGATTATAAGCAAGGAAAATAAGACATTTAAAAATAAAACATTATTAAATATAGCTTACCAAGTCTGGGAAACATAAAAAAAAAAAAAAAAAAACAGACTAACCAAACAGAACCAAATTTTTGGAGGAGATATTCAGCACTTGTTTATTCATTTAACTTAAGTTAGAAATCAGATCCAGAGCATTAATGCATTTTAGCTTGAAAGCTACTGAAATCTGTAATAAAAGCTCTTAATGAACATAGAGTCAAAAAACACCAGAAATGGCATCTGGAGTTACTAAGCCAGTTCCTAAAAGGCAATCAGATTTGGGCTTAAAACCCTAATTTGGTGAGTCAGCTCAGTGTTTGAATCAAAATTGTTATATAACAAAACCTATTGTTTCAAGAGCTTAAAGGAAATTTCCACAAATATGTATGCCTCCTGTAATATTATAAATATTAAAGTACAGGTACCTGAGTGGCTCAGTCAGTTAAGCATCCGACTCTTGATCTCGGCTCAGATCATGATCTCAGGGTTGTGAGGTCGAGCCCCATGTAGGGCTCCACACTCAGCGTAGAGTCTGCTTGGGATTCTCTCTCTCCCTCTGTCTCTGCCCTTCCCCCTTTCTCTCTCTCTCTCTCTCAAAATAAATAAATAAAATCTGTATTTTTTTTAAATAATGAAACAAAAGAAATATGTTTTCATGCTAGACAGTGACATCTTTAATTTCCCACATCTTCATATTACCTGGCACATAGGGACTCCCCCATTAATGTATGCTGAACTAGTGATCTTAAGCAGAAACTATATAGTTAAATCCCTGATGTTCACTAGGACAATGAATGAAACATAGCGTAGCAGATTAAAGGGTGACATAGTTATTCATGCTCTTTACTATTTATTTTAGCAATGTTTACAAGGTTCTAGATCCACTTCAAATTCTGCTCTTTCATCAGATATGCAGTTGCAAAACAGACAGTAAGAATTAGAACAGTTAGAGTATGAACACAGTTCAAAAGCCTAAGTTGCGTGTTCTTATGTCACCATTGTAGAATGTATTTTAAAGGACTCCTGAAAAACATCACTCATGGGGCTATAGTTGCTGCTACTTCTTCTCCCTTCTCCTCAAACATTCCTCTTCCAGTGTCAATCTTCAGCTTGCACAGGGTTAGTGAATCATTCAAAGTGCAAAATCTATTTTAAAAGGGAAATCTTTAGGCATAAAATATGTTCAGAAAGGAAATCTTTTCATATAAAATATAACCAAACCAAGAGAGTGACATGTATAGTGAGGATACAGGCTTTGTCCACTACTGGAATCAACAGTGACATTTACAACAGACAGAGGTTAATGATGAGAGCTGAAGACAGTAAGGAAGATAAAATGTTTGACTGGGAGCTAATATGTTGGCTCAGGTCCAAGGATTCCTATCTGAACTCTATGGCGCTGCAAGCAGAGGTCTCTCTTCACCCTGGAATAAATTGCTTTGCTGCCCAAGTAAAAATGTGCTTCGAGTGTTGATGAACTACAAGGCTTTAGTGCCCAGAGAATGTGTCAGGAGACAACACCCTTGCCAACAACAATTTCAGTGATTTCCTAGAGAATACTAGCTGCGGTGGTCATCATCAGTGAACCACAGCTGATCTTGTTAGAGGTGGTCAGGAATTGGAACTAGCATGGGGGATTATAATGGATTATGTGATAATAGAAATACTCTTCATGAATCCAAAACGAATATGCCCAAGGACTCCCAGAAATAACACTGTAAGAATTCAAGAACTTTTCATCAGCAATAGGCAGATGGAGGTAAAAACTGGTGACACATTGGTTACTATAAAATAAATGGAAGTTTGGGGATTCAGCCAGAGGACAAGCTAGAAAATCTGAGGGTGAATGGTTTTTGCTAAAGAGTCTTCAAATTATGGCTTGAGAAAGAAAATAAGTAAAGGAAAATAGTCAGACATTAACTTACGGCAATACTCCCATTAAGAAAAGATCAGAGAACTTAAAGCACTAAAATACTCAGAACTCAACATATCTAACTTAAATATTATCAGGAAACTTCAGATTTAAAAATATAGAGAAAATAAGAAGCAAGAAAACAATTAAAATTGTATTAATCCCTAGATAAGCTTCAATCAAGGTGTAGCTGAGGTTATAGCTGAGAAACCCCACATGGGATTCCAGCATATAATGTTATCAAATAAAGGATTTAAGCACACAAAATATTTCATTTTTCTCTGAAATATAATAGGGACTGCTTTCCCTGTATTTTGAACACATTCTTGATGACACTCTGTTGATCACACTATTACGGATCATTCCTCTCTGGATAGTCTAGGACCTCGGGTATACCAGGCAGCAAAGGTTGGTATGGTAATAAATGGAATGAACCTCCATGTACTGGTACAATATACAACAGAACTTTTGATATTCATTTGGTCTAGTAAAATATGGGGTCCAGGAGTCTTGACTTAAAGTTCTCCGTATTTCCTTCAGACCTCAAATGGATTTCAAAACATGTTATCACTGACTCACTTCCCCCTGGCCACACATTGTGCTGTTGAGTGTAACTACTATTCTCCCATATAGATGTCTTATTCTCCATACTACATTTTTTTAATTTACAAAAAGCTATTAAAATAAGACAAACCTTATTTTTAGAACAGCTTTAGGTTCACAGCAAGATCAAGAGGACGGTACAGACAGTTCCCATATACTCCATGTCCCCATACATGCACAGCCTCACCCAATATCAAAATCTCACTCCCGAGAGATACATTTCTTATAATCAGTGAACCTACATTGACTTATCATTATCACCCAAAGTCCGTAGTTTACATGAGATTTCATTCTTGATGTTATACACTGTGTCAGTTTTGGCAAATGTATAAAAAGATTTATCCACCATTGCAGTATCATATAGAATAGTTTCACTGCTCTAAAAATCCTTTGTGTTTTGCCCATTCACCCTTCCTCCCTCTCATCCCCTGGCAAGCACCAATCTTTTTGCTGTTTCCATATCTTCGCCTATTCTGAAATGTCCTAGAGTTGGAATCATACAATATGTAGACTTTTCAGATGAGTTTCATTCAGTTAGTAATATGCATTTGAGTTTCCTTCATGTCTTTTCATGGTTTGATAGCTCATTTCTTTCTAACACTAAATAATATTCCATTGTGTGGATGTAACACAGTTTAATCTCCATTCACCATTTGAAAGACATGTTGGTTGCTTCCAAGTTTTGACAATTATGAAAAAGCTGCTATATACATCCATGTGCAGGTTTTTGTGTGAACATAAGTTTTGAACTTTTGGGATAAATACCAGGGAACAAAATTGCTAGTTCATATGGTAAGAGTATGTTTAGTTTTGTAAGAAAGTGCCAAACTGTATTCCAAAGGGAACATTTTGCATTTCTCCCAGCAATGAATGAGACTTCTTATTGCTCTACATCCTCATCAGTATTTGTCATGTATTTTGGATTTTAGCGATTCTATTAGGTGAGTAGTGGTGTCTAATTGTTGTGTTAGTTTGCAATTTCCTAATGACATATGATGTGGAGAACTTTTTCAAATGCTTATTTGCCATCTGTATATCTTCTTTGTGGAGGCATCTGTTCAGATCTTCTGCCCATTTTTAATTGGGTTGTTTATTAACTTTTTGTTGAGTTTTAAGAGTTCTTTGTATATTTTGGATAGCCATCCTTTATCCAATAATGCTTTACAAAAATACCATCTTCCAGTCTGTATTTGTCTCTGTATTAGTCTCATCCCATCTTTAAACTCATCCCTTCTTTTTATAATCAAGTTCATTTTAGAAGTAAAGTCAACAAAAACAAAAATAATAAAAACGTAAAGTGTCTCCTAATGCATCACTTTTCTCTTCTTACTCACAGAGAGAGTGACTTCCCATGTACTTTCAAATATCCCATGTCTGATATAAAATCTCTCAGCTTCTGTAAGGCCACTTATTAAATTGTAATTTCCATTTTAGGTTATCCTTCATCATTCATCTGGAGAATTTTAGTTTCTTGAAAACGAACCTCCTCCAAGAAAGGTGTGGTTCAGAAGGGAACTGCAAATATTATGTGTTTGCTTTTGAACTAAGTGAGGCCATGCAAAATGGCAGAAAGAACACAGACTATGAAGTTGGGAGATTGGGCTCATTCTCACCTCTGCATCTACTGACATCAGGATTCTTGGACAAATCTCTCAACATCTTTACACCCCTATTTCCTTATCCAAATAGGAATTCAAATAACTTCTAAGCCCACTTCAAATTGCAAGGCACAAATATGTGCCTATCTTAGAAACTGTAAAGTCCCATAAAATTTTAATTATAATTATTATAAATACATAATAATGTGTCCCTAAAAACATTTTCTAGGCCAGTTGCTTTTGCATTATAACCCCTCTCCCCAATATGTAGGATTTCTTCTGTCATGTTTTTGGCCTGTGCCTGGCAAGCAATTACAGTGAGTAATTCCATTTTAGGAGAAGATAATAAAACGTGATATTGTAACTACCCACAGAGCTTCAAAAGTATTTATGTTTCCCCTAATAACCTGGTGTGATGCTGTTAATCTTGAGAAAGGCTGCCTGGCAGGTGCTGGGGAGCTGAATCTTCATATTCTCTCAATGTTTGCTGACTCTTCCACAGCGAAGAATCTAAGCTATTAAAATGCAATGGACTTGCTCTGTTTTTAATTACATTTAGTTTATTAGAGGAACAATCAGATGCATAATACTGGGAACAAGCTTCCCCCACTACCTGAATAAAGGCTTAGAACATTTTATCATTTACAAAATGGGTCATGGGGAGCCATTCCCTCACCTCTCTTCACTGAGAGAAGCTAAAACACAATTTAAAGGAGTAAGGGAAATGTATCACTTCCGCAGGGACCTAATTCTTCATTGATGATTTTCCCTTCCACCCAGCTAACTTTTTTGTTCTAAAGCTCATCATCATAACCTTTATGTAAGTAAGTAGGTACTGGCCAGCTAAACATAAGGATGGAAACTCCAAACTGGTCTCTTCTGTATCAAGTACACAGTTTCCATAAAATAAACCATAAATCTGTAGTATGTAATATTTCCTTTAGAAGAACTCTGCAGGTGATAAGTTATCAATAAACATAATTCTCACAGTTCTGAAGAAAACAGATTGCGTTCTTTAGTTGACCAAATCAATCCAACTTCTTTCAATACATGGCATTATAAAAGCTGTAATTTCATGCATTATTATGTGCAAATAGAATTTAAGAATGCCTTCCATTTTATGTATAAAGAAAGGTATATGCCATAGAAAAAGAATAATATATTCCCCACATTTATCATAAAGTTGTTTTCCAATCCCATTTGTGAACTTAGTCTATATTTTGGGCAAATGGCCATTATCATTAATCACCTAGAGCAGCCAGAACATGGCAGGGTGTGAAATGTAGGTTATCTTTTTTTTTTCTCCCTTTCTATTTTGAGAGTGGGATTGTGTTATAGTTTCCAAACATTGTGTAGGACTATTGCAACATTGAAAGCACAGATGCAAACAGAACAAATGATTAAAGAAAGTATTAAAGAACAAGACCAAGTAGGAATGCTTGGTTTGAAAGTGCCAAACATTGGGGTTATGTGTTTATTTTGTTTTGTTAATATTAAATGATATTCTAGTAGACATTCTAGTTCCTCCTTAAACTCCAGGAATTCCTATTTAAAAAATAGTCAATGACCACCCTAATAAGTTGAGTTGCACTTGAAAAAGGGGGGGGGGGGAATCATTACTTATGAAGGGTTTGCTTCTATTTTTCCAACATTGGAACAATGAAAAAAATTATTGAATATGCTCAGATTTTTGGTCTGTTTAACTCTAATTTCCTCTAGATTTTGTAGAAATGTTCTGATTTTGTTCACTTTATCTTCTTCCAATCTTTAAGAATAGAATGACAACAAATGAGGGGAAATTGAGGTAAGTAGACATATGTAAAAAAAATACATTTACCATATATATATTTTTTTTTTAAAGATTTTATTTATTTATTTTGACAGGGAGAGAGACAGTGAGAGAGTGAACACAAGCAGAGGGAGTGGGAGAGGGAGAAGCAGGCTTCCCGCTGAGCAGGGAGCCCGATACGGGGCTCGATCCCAGGACCCTGGGATCATGACCTGAGCCGAAGGCAGACGCTTAACGACTGAGCCACCCAGGTGCCCCAACATTTATTATATATTTTAATCAGTCAAAAGCAACTAACAAATATTCCTGTAGAGTCCATTAATACATTCAATGACTATGTATACAGTGTCTACTATATACAAGGCAATGTCATCCACTGGAGATAAAGTAGGGGGAAAATAGAGTCCCACTCACTATGGAGCTTATAGGCTCATGGGGAAAAAAATGGAAATTAATTACATTTTGATAAGTGTCATAAAAAATAAATAAAAAGAGCTACTGAAATTATAACAGTTTGAGTGGGATGGGTAAGGGGGAGAGTTAAGGAAAGATTCATTAAGAAAATTATAAATTAAACTAAGATTTGAAGAATAAGTATATTGCCCATGTGAAGAAAAGGTTCTAGGAAATGGGTTCTAGAACAACAGATTAACCTGTGTGAAAGCCCTGAGGGGATAAAGCAAGCACATGGCATCTGGAAGAACTGAAAGAAGGCAATATGTCTACAGCTTAGGCATGGGTGGCAGTAGACGAGGCTGGAGAAGGAGGCAGTGACAGATCACACAAGGCTCTATGGGTCATATGAAGTATTTGGGATTTCATAAGGACAATGAAAGGACATTAAAAGTCTCTAAGCAAAAGAATGACTAAATTAGATTTTATAAAGATTACTCTGGCTTCATTATGGGATACAGAGGGAGAACAGAGTTGTTACATAGATTCCTATTAGTGAAGAACAGCAAAATTCCCCCACTATGCAAGTATCAGGTGATAATTTCATGAAGATATGTCATCTTTGATATTATAATTTTCTAAGACTTCTGTCTACCTATATTAAGTAACAGTGGCTCTGAAAAGGCTGTTCAGTGAAAACAGAGATAAGCACACAGAATAGAAATATATTAATGAAAGTGAAAAACAAGACTTGGCATCTATTTGAAGAGGGGGGAAAGAGTAGGAAAAGTCAAGACTAGTCCAGCTTTCACACTGAGGGCCTAAGAGCCATTAGATCATCCTGGAACAAGAGGTAGTTGGGGGAATTCCTGTGTTTCGCCCTGCGATTAACATAAAAAAAAATGGAAGACAAGTACTGGCCCTCATAAAATTAGTTAAATGTCTGAATCCAAATTCTAAAAACAAAATAGACTGTTTAAGAGGTAAATGCTACAATACTGAGTTTATGGATAATGCAAACCCTGAATGAGCTGAAGTAGTTAGAAAAGGAACATTATGGAAATTATCTCACTTGAGCTGTGCCTTGATGAAATTACTTTGGAATTGAGTGAAGGGACAGTGGATAGTTACATGTAACTGGAGTACAGGGTTCCTGTGGAACAGAGAGGGTTATAAGAATGAACAGTCTTGGCAGATTCTGGATGGCCTTGAAAGCCAGAAATAGAAGCTCAGACTTGATATAATAAATATTATGAAATGATAGTAGCGGGAAATTTGATGTTCCTGCTGATGGTAGTAACTGATAAGCTGGAATTGACTGGCAGATCAGATTAAAGGCAAAGAATGTAGACAGTATGGCTGTGTCTGAATTCCAGGCATAAATTGACACATTTCTGGATTACAGAAATGTTAGTGGAAATGGACAAGGAAGGTAATTATTTTTAAAAATATATTGTTAATTATTTCAAATGAACAGATACCAATACAAAAGTGAGAAAATGAGCCTCTATGCACCCACTACCCCAGCTTTATCAAATCTTACTAGTATTTTTTATTTGCTTCTGATCTTTTTTCCAAAATTTTTCAAAGAACATATACAATTGAGTTTCTCAATTACATGAATCTATGTATATTTTTACATATTTAAAGTGCTGTAATTTAGCATTTTATTGGTTTTTATACTTTATACAAATGGCAGAAAACAGTATATATTATTCTGCAACTTATTCTTTTCCCCCAAAACTATATATTTGACATTTCACCATGTTGATAGATGATGCTTTTTCTTTTTAGACACTGTATAGTTAGTTTTATGCTAAAACTATAATATGATTTAGATTTACATTCTTCATTGATAGCCATTTGGGATGTTTTTAGTTTAGGCGATTAAAAGCAATGCCCCAACATTCTTGCATCTCATTTCACACAGGTTTTTATGCATTTTCGCTATGGATGTTCCAAGCAGGGGGAGTGGCCGGCAGAGGGAGAGGGAGAAGCAGGCTTCCCACTGAGCAAGAGCTGATGCTGGGCTGATCCCAGGACCACGGGATCATAACCTGAGCCAAAGACAGACACTTAATGACTGAGCCACCCAGGCGCCCCAGCTACTGTTCACTTAATCTCCAAAATGGTGGTTTCTATTTTCACCAACTGCATTATGTATGTGTTAGTGGATGATATATCCACTAATTTATTTTCATAATTGCAAGGCTAGAGGCTTATTTTCCTTATTTGGCTTCCCCCTTTAGAAATTGTGATTAAATGTATATCTATTTTCTTTATTGTTTGCACTTTTATCTTATTTAAGAAATCCTGTGTTATTTAGAGATCTTCAACTAAATTTAACTGTTCATATTTAGCACCTTAATCTGCCTGAAAATCATGTTTGTGTGTGGTGTGAGAAAGACATCTGATTTTACTTTTTCTATTTTTCTGTCACTATGTAAAATATAATTTACTATTTCCCCTCTTTTTGTAATGCTAACACTGTCATATATTAAATCATTTTATATGGGTAGCTCTGTTTGCAGAAACTTTATTTTGTGCCATTGGTGTATTTTCCTAATTCTGCAGTTCTAATTATTATAGTTCTATAGTATGACTGCATACTAGATCTGGTAGACCAACTCTTCTTATCTTGCTCTTCAAAACTGCTATCTCTTCTGCCTATTTCTTTTAATACATGAATTTCAGGGGTGACATTACTAATTCTATCAAAAAACCATTGGTAATTGCAGTTAAATTAAATTTCTATACCAATTTGAAGAAAACTAGTATTTTGATGATACTGATATTTTTCAATCCAAATACAGATACAGGTTTCTCCATTTACATATGTATTTTATGGCCCTCATCATTATTTTGTAATTTTGTCCCCAGAGGTTTGAACATTTTTAGTCAGGCCTATTCCTGGGAAACATCATTTTTATTATTATTGAGAACTGAAGTTTTATACTTTATATGTTCCAATTAGTTTTGTCTCTGTATTATAAGGTTTTTGTATGTTGAGTTTGTATCCTGAAACCCAAATCCTAAAAACTTACTAGAAAGTATCAACTCTCTAATAAATTCTGAATGTGAAGATTATTTTGAATATTCTATGAAAATAATCATATTATCTACAAATAAGAATAGTTATATCCCTTCCAACTTTTTCTCCTCACATAAGTATTTATATTTTTAATATAATGAAAATAATTTCTTATATTTAATAGTTCCCTCTTACTTTATCATGGTTACTAATACATTAGGCTTATTTCTACTACCTCACTTTCTGTTTTCTTTTTATTTCCCTTTATCTTTACTTCTCCTAAATGGGTCAAAAAAATTTTTAACACCAAGGAAACATTTTAATTAAACTACAGAAACAATGATTATGTGAGCAGAAAGATACCCGATGTTATAAGTACTCACAAAGTTACAAACTATTAACTTCCTTAACATTTTCCATATTTTAAGTTCATACATGAAGATGATCAGATTTACCATTGAGGGGGAAGGCAGAATAAAAGGTGTATTTATCATCAGCTAGATGCGCTCACTGTATGTTCCATTATTTACATGAAGACCCAGGTGACTGGAAGTGCAGTTGTCAGGCATTTTAATAAACTGGATAGCCATTTGTTTCTGCATGACAAGGCATCTTTACACAGGGGCAATCAGGAAAAAAGAAGAAACTGCCAAGCACTCTGCACTGCAACACTCCACCTTAACAGCCAACCAGTTTTACTTATCTGCTACACAAGTGAACCTAGTGCACAAAAATACATAAGAGAAGAGATTAGAAATGTGTCTGGTAAACAAACCTTTCAAAAAGTCTAGTCTTTTCACTTGAAAAGTCTTTACACAAGTTTGGATTTATATTACCATTTAGATCTGAAGGTAAATAACATATATAAACAAATTTACACCAACTTTTGTAGGTTTTTAATTTTAAGGAAGGAAGGCAATGTTGAATCAACCTCTTGACAGGTTTAGGCTGTGTGTAATGGCTGCACATGTTTCCCTAAAAGTCAAGGAGGCCACAAATTAGGTTACCAATCTGTTAAATTTCAAACCAAAAAAAGCAGGACCATATAAACTAAAAGGAAAATTTACCTCAAATAGCTAAGCCAATAATGAAATCTGAAGTCATTCACTAAATTATAAGAACTTTGAATAACAGCAACAAAATGGCACATAAAATGAAATTTGCTACCTGAGGCAAAGCTTAAAACAAGTAAAACATTAGACAAAATGTCACAAAATAACCTTTTCAATAGCCAGTAGCTTGTTCCAAGGACTCTTCCAATGGATGAGTATGTGGTCCTTCCCCCCAAGTCTTCTGGTAGTTATGTTGCTTGTCAACACATCATTTGCTTAAGAGGACACCACTCCTTCCTCCCCAGGAGATTTGGGAAGACTCTAGGTGGCGACCTGGACTTGGATTCCCTCTTGGCCATGGGTGGGAGTCCTGGACCTAGACCTGGACCTGGACTGCCAGCAAGATCTGGAGATGGATGAGAACTTGGACTTGGATCTTCACACTGATCTGGACTTGGAGGTTGACCACAATGTTGAGTCATGGTGTGGTGTGAGTCCAGCAGGCTGCCATAGTGTACCATCTGCACAAATGATTCAAAATTTTAGTATTATTATGTATCCCTCTATAGTAGATAGACTTTACAACGACCCCCCCCCCCCAGTGATCCTACCTTCTGTATTCATGCCTAATTTATGTAATCATTTCCCCTTGATTCTTCTCTAATGAGAACACAACAGAAGTAATGTATGTCACTTTCAAAAATAGCTTACATAAAAAGATTGTGGCTTCTGTCTTAGAAATGCTCTCTCATTCTTTTTTTCGAATGCTCACTTTGGGGAAACCCAAGTGCCATGTGGTGAGGCTGCCCTGTAGAGAGGCCCACGTGAGTAAGTTTGAAAGATCTTCTGAAGCCTACTAATGGCCATGTGAGTGACCTTAGAAGTAGATAAAATTCAAAAATGATGACAGGATGTTTCAGATAAATATGGAACTGGAATCTAAAAGACACTTTGAAGAGACTGGGAGGTATCAAGTGAATAAGAATAATAAAAGCAATCCACATATGAGAAAAAGTTTAATGATGGGAAAGCAAATAAGTTTAAAAAGAACTTCAAGACGAAGGACCTAGCTGCAGAAGAAAATTATATGATGTGAAATAATATACTGGGCACTATGGATCAAAAAGTTGGCATAGTCAAACTTATTTAACTCTTTAAATTAAAGACTTCATGCAAATGCAGACCTATCGAAATATCTGCTTGAGTTCTGAGTTTTGTGATAACTGAAAAAGCAACAAAATGCTTACTTTTTACTTACTTTTTAAGCCCAAATCACTTCCACAAGATTTTGAAGTAGTTTAAGGAAGTTTATGACTAATATTATATTTGTTCTTAATGAAAATAATTATGTCCTTAATTTGTTTTTAGAAGAGAGTTTGTGGAGAATTAGGAAATACAAAAGGTGTGTGTGTGTGTGTGCTTGTATACACAAATTTTTTTGAAAAAAAGATTTGTGTTCTTTTTGAAAGGACTCATAATAAACCAAATAATTATTTCTTGAAACATAACATTGCAATCTAATGAGATATTTCATTGCTGCTAAAGTCAGCTTATGAAAAAATGGTTGTGACAGCGAAAAACAATAACTTCTAAATTAGAATCTTGCATAAACCATTTTAAACCAATAAATTGTTTCAATTAAGACCTTCAGTTCTCATTTAAATCATAAGTTTTCATAAATGAATGCAATGTTTTGCTTTCATGTTATTCTTTTTTAATTTAGCCCATCCACTGTTTCCCTGATAGGTCTGAATTCAATCAATCGTTGTTTTTATAATAACACAAGTTCTCATAGCATAACACCTTTCCTACACTGGAAAAAAAAAGTTATTCTTCAAAATAGAAAAATGACATTCTAGTTCCTAAATTTCATCATTTTTTTAAAGATTTTATTCATTTATTTGACAGAGAGAGACACAGTGAGAGAGGGAACACAAGCAGGGGGAGTGGAAGAGGGAGAAGCAGGGCCCCATCCCAGGACCCTCGGATCATGACCTGAGCCGAAGGCAGACGCTTAACTGACTGAGCCACCCAGGCGCCCCCATCATTATTTTTTATTTTAATTAACCATATATTGAATGTGTGTGTGCCTGTTTAAACATTTTGCATTATTTCCATCGTTCAAGACATTTGTATAATTTAAACAAAACAGACTAGCACCTGTCACATTAACAATAATAGTCTTTAGCTTAATAGCAGAATAAACAATATGATATCATGAAAATCAGCTGACAATTCCCTCTTTGCAAAAATAATTGTGCTGACTCTAAAAAACCTGGAATGTAATATTCCTAACAAAAAGCTGGCATTCTGCATGTCCTTGGGCAAGTCAAATGACCTTCTGTATTCTCAAGATATTAGTAATTTCTTAATAAAGTATAAAATCCTAACAGTAATTATAATTTTGCTATTTTTATAATCTCTATTTTTCACTGGATATGTGTAACATGGTAGATTATGTGATATGCAAATTTTTTATCCCAAGATATTTCTTTCCCTGTTATGCAATCACTTTATAATCTTTTTGGCAAGGCCCAACATTATGTGTACAAATAGGGAGTAATAGGTAAACTATTCCTTTAACTGGATGACATTTGGTAAAATTGACTTTGAATATTAGAGTGCCATAAGCATAAGAATTTTTGTTTATTTACTGATACCTCCCCAAAACATAAAGTGATGGCTGGCAAGTAGTGGATGCTCAAGAGATATTTATTGGATGAGTTGTTGAATAGAAGACAGTTGACTGGTGGCTGGTGCTAAGTCATTATTCTTCTCAGATCTCCAATCATCATTCAAGGGCTATACTATTAAATGTGTTTAAGTGGTATCTCAAAAAAACATTAAAACTCTCTAAAACTCCAGCTTTAAACACCAAGGTAAGAGTGTAGCCTATGGGGGCACCGGGGTGGCTCAGTCGTTAAGCATCTGCCTTCCGCTCAGGTCATGATCCCAGGGTCCTGGGATCGAGCCCCACATCAGGCTCCCTGCTCAGCGGGAAGTCTGCTTCTCCCTCTCCCACTCCCCCTGCTTGTGTTCCCTCTCTTGCTGTGTCTCTCTCTGTCAAATAAATAAAATCTTAAAAAAGAAAAAAGAGTGTAACCTATGTGTGACTAACAATATGAAAGTTTGTCCTGTTTATGTTGTGAGACGGGAACTGTATTGTCATTTGATATACAAGGAAAACAGTGTCCTCTCAGACTCCAAAAGACTGTCTAGCACCCTAGTTTAGCATACTGGTAAGAATTCATTGTTAGCCTCAGTCAGGACTCCTTGGGTAAGCAGGGAATATTTTAAATTGTGTATCTATAATCACTTAGCCAAATGCAAGCACAGAAAATGTGTTAATTTACAATGAAAGTTGACCTAGATTATTTGTGTTTAAATATGCAAAATAAAAAAAAATATGTAAAATGAAGGTACTGACTAACATGGAGTTTCATAACCTATAAAAATTTTCACTTAAATATTTCAGAGATAATTCAGTTTTAGAGCCTTTAATTTACATATCTAAACTAAAATATAAAAAAAAATTTACTAAATTAAAATGTAAAAATTTTGGAACACAGAAGTAACTCATGAATACTTAGTGTTTACTAGGTGTATGGCACTCTATACCTATGATTATCTATCTACCTATCAATCATCTATGTAGCTATCCATCATCTATTTAGAGAGAGAGACTGAGACAGAGACAGAGATGCAGAGACAGAGAAAGACACCACACCTAAGTGTAATTTCTAAAGGTCAAACAGCTTTCTTTTGATCACTCTAGCTAATCTGATGGAGTAAGTATTCAGAGATGAAATAAAAATCATACCTGTTCACTTACAAACATTTCACTGGTGACAGCAAGTGACTATAGAATCATATACATCTCTGAATGTTTACTTACTCAATCAAAGGTCCAAACATAGCAGAAAGGGCAAACAGAGAAGAACCTTGGAAAAAGAACTCAAAGAAATCAAAAATTTACTTTAGAGAAGCCATCAAATGGACTACAGACTAAAATGAAATTCAATGACTACAAAGAAAGAGAAGATTGAGGAAAGAGACAATTAGAAATGGGAAGAAGAGCAAAACTCAGTGAGCCTAATCAAATACAAGTCCCAGATGTGAGTAATCAACACGCCATAATCAGCATGGAACGACATTGCATAAGAAATGTGTTACAACTGCAGCACAGCGGGGCTGGACTCTCTTCTCATGGAGCCGACTTCACTTCATCTGATATTAATACCCCTTGCAGAGTCAAAAGAAGACCATTCATGGAAGCTGAGTCCTTTCAATAATGATCCAGAAATCATAGGCACAGACCCCAGGCAGAATCTGCTATCTGCTTACACTTTCTGAGACCTATATAGAGTCACAGACAACTGTATGTTACCCTTTTAAGAAATCGATATTTAGATTCACTTTGCATTATACCTGAAAGTGAGAATTTTTATTGTGATTACATTAAATAAATGTATATGAATAATTAAATTAGTTATTAGTAAATACCAGTTGTTTAAACAACGCTTTCCTAAAGGGATACCATAAGCATGAACATTGAAGATCTTAACTGTAGCCGGGGCGCCTGGGTGGCTCAGATGGTTAAGTGTCTGCCTTCGGCTCAGGTCATGATCCCAGGGTCCTGGGATCGAGTTCCGCACCGAGCTCCCTGCTCCTTGGGAGCCTGCTTCTCCCTCTGCCTCTCTCTCTCTCTCTCTCTGTCTCTCATGAATAAATAAATAAAATCTTTAAAAAAAAAAAAATCTTAACTGTAGCCTTGACAAACGTTGCTTAGTAATTGACCATAAGTTATTAGTCTCATCTGTTCCACCGAAAAAAATAAATTACTATGTAGTAGGGCCAAGGAAATAAGGACTCATCTTCTTGAGGTTCAACCTTAAGATCCTGTGACACAACGTCACCCATAAGAATGTATTTTAAGGAAATAATCAATGAAGCAAGCAAATGTGTACAGATAACCATTCCAATGTTGTTTGTAGTAGGAAAAAAAATGAAAACGAATACAGCTCCTCTAAACAAAAGAAATGTGATAAAATAAGTTGTACATCCACATTATGGATGTAGCCACTAAAATGAAGTTTTTGAAAATCATTAATGACATGGGAAAATACTCACATATAAGGTTTAATGAAAAGTTTATTACACAAAGTCAATAGGATATAACAACAGTTTCTTAAAAATATATGTATATGTAATAAAATGTAATGCATATGCAATAAAAACTTTCAATTTTTTTGAAAATGTATGTTTTTTTTTCTAGAAGTCCACTTTAGTTTCATGAATGTAAAATACGTCCCAGTCATTACCTTGGAGAAATGTGTGAAGATGGTATTTACCTGACTGTGAATGTGATGTAAATTATGTATATTTTTTAAGTGGTTTTGTCTCTAAATGCTTTTTTGTTTCTTTGGTAAAAGTGTCATAGCTGTCTAAAGATTTAGAATATTCAATACCTGGATATTTTGTTTATTCTCCTGGGCAGAAAGTGCGTGCATGTGTATGTGCATGCGCACACATGTATGAGCCCATGTGCATATGCACACATATTTTTGTTTAAACAGTTGCTCCCGGAAAATCTGGAATTGAGATTTTGAAAACCAGAGGGAGAATATAGAGAGATATAAGAATGACCAATTCATGGAGGATATAAGACTAACCAAAGGAATCACAGTGGAGTGCTGGGCTCTATAAATATTTAGTTTTATCTAATCAATACATATTGGTGTTACATGGGGTATTTGATTGTTCTGTCTGGTCAAAGAATTGGGACCCAACTAGGTCTACAAAATGAGATCCTCTGAAAGAGGATCTTAGGATATGGCAAATCCTAGCATAAGAAATTAGAGATGTAAAGGTAAACTTTAGGCAATGAGAAAGGAATTTCTTTTGCTTTCTGGGCTTTGGACAGTCCTGCATGGGCACAATCCTTTATAAGAAGGAGAATTGCAGAGTGGCAAACAGGAGCTGGGCAGAGAGGTATCTGACCAGGGTTTCCTTGGTCTTAAGTCTGCAGACCCCAAGAGTAGCCTAATCTAATAGAACTTTATAAGTTATTCTCTATATTTTACTTCCTGGCATGTATTCCTGAACCTAAGTAGAGTTTTGTAATGTGTGAAATCACTATAGAGCCATAAGGAATGAAGAAAAGAGTCTGTCCTGCTCTTGGGCTGGAAAAGCAAAGAATAAACACACTCCCCTCTTTGAAGGCCAGGGATGGTAGCAGAAGGGCCAGATTAAAGGAAGGGATTTTAGGCAGCTCTTCAGGTTTCCAGTCTAACAGGCCCCAGCGCTGTTCCAGGGCCAGAGATGCACCACTTGAAATAATATGTACAGTTACCTCCTTGAGCGTGCTGAGCAATTTAGAAATGATCACCAGGAACCAAATCACTGGCCCTCTCAGAGTGTCTAACCCCAGGACTGCTGGAGCTGTAGAAGTATAATGATTGTCCCCCTAAGCACAGGACAGACTTGCAGAAAAATTCGTAAAGAAAGACAAAAATTAAGGCTTAAACACTGTAACTACTGGTATTGAAAGTTAATGACTTTCTTCCCAGATCAACTCCCTGACGGCGGAGATTTGGGGATTCTGTTCACTGTTAGGTCCCTAGTGACTAAGACAATGCATTGGACATACTAGGCATTGATTTTATTTATTGAATATATGAAAGTGACCTCATTATATTCTCATGTGCTACGAGATGTGCTTAGACATTTGGGCTTAATATATAAGTGAGTTATATAGACATTTGCATGTATATATGCATATGTACCATACATATCTCTGCAGAGATACTATAAGGAAATTTTTTTTCTTTTTTTTTTTCTTTTTTTTATTCTTATGTTAATCCCCATACATTACATCATTAATTTTAGATGAAGTGTTCCATGATTCATTGTTTGTGCATAACACCCAGTGCTCCATGCAGAATGTGCCCTCCTCAATACCCACCACCAGGCTAACCCATCCTCCCACCCCCCTCACCTCTAGAACCCCGTTTGCTTTTCAGAGTCCAACGTCTCTCATGGTTCGTCTACCCCTCCGATTTCCCCCACTTCATTCTTCCCCTCCCGCTACCTTCTTCTTCTTCTTTTTTTTTTTTTCTTAACATATATTGCATTATTTGTTTCAGAGGTACAGATCTGAGATTCAACAGTCTTGCACAATTCACAGC
>NW_023270377.1:25163319-25225760 GCF_011800145.1 Mirounga leonina
GATTTTATATCCTGCCACTTTACTGAATTCCTGTATGAGTTCTAGCAGTTTTGGGGTGGAGTCTTTGGGGTTTTCCACATAAAGTATCATATCATCTGCAAAGAGTGAGAGTTTGACTTCCTCTTTGCCAATTTGGATGCCTTTGATTTCTTTTTGTTGTCTGATTGCTGTGGCTAGGACTTCCAATACTATGTTGAATAGCAGTGGTGATAGTGGACATCCCTGCCGCGTTCCTGACCTTAGGGGGAAAGCTCTCAGTTTTTCCCCATTGAGAATGATATTCGCTGTAGGTTTTTCATAGATGGCTTTTATGATATTGAGGTATGTACCCTCGATCCCTATACTCTGAAGAGTTTTGATCAAGAAAGGATGCTGTACTTTGTCAACAGCTTTTTCTGCATCTATTGAGAGGATCATATGATTCTTGTTCTTTCTTTTGTTAATGTATTGTATCGCATTGATTGATTTGCGGATGTTGAACCAACCTTGCAGCCTAGGGATAAATCCCACTTGGTCATGGTGAATAATCCTTTTAATGTACTGTTGGATCCTATTGGCTAGTATTTTGGTGAGAATTTTTGCATCCATGTTCATCAGGGATATTGGTCTGTAGTTCTCCTTTTTGATGGGGTCTTTGTCTGGTTTTGGGATCAAGGTAATGCTGGCCCCATAAAATGAGTTTGGAAGTTTTCCTTCCATTTCTATTTTTTGGAACAGTTTCAGAAGAATAGGTATTAATTCTTCTTGAAATGTTTGGTAGAATTCCCCTGGGAAGCCATCTGGCCCTGGGCTTTTGTTTTTTGGGAGATTTTTGATGATGCTTCAATTTCCTTAGTGGTTATAGGTCTGTTCTGGTTTTCTATTTCTTCCTGCTTCAGTTTTGGTAGTTGATACATCTCTAGGAATGCCTCCATTTCTTCCAGGTTATCTAATTTGCTGGCATAGAGTTGCTTATAATATGTTCTTATAATTGTTTGTATTTCTTTGGTGTTGGTTGTGATCTCTCCTCTTTCATTCATGATTTTGTTGATTTGGGTCATTTCTCTTCTCTTTTTGATAAGTCTGGCCAGGCGTTTATCAATCTTGTTAATTCTTTCAAAGAACCAGCTCCTGGTTTCGTTGATCTGTTCTACTGTTCTTTTAGTTTCTATTTCATTGATTTCTGCTCTGATCTTTATTATTTCTCTTCTCCTGCTGGGTTTAGGCTTTATTTGCTGTTCTTTCTCCAGCTCCTTTAGGTGTAGGGTTAGGTTGTGTACTTGACACCTTTCTTGTTTCTTGAGAAAGGCTTGTATTGCTATATACTTTCCTCTTAGGACTGCCTTTGCTGCATCCCAAAGATTTTGAATAGTTGTGTTTTCATTTTCATTGGTTTCCATGTATTTTTTTAATTCTTCTTTAATTTCCTGGTTGACCCATTCATTCTTCAGTAGGATGCTCTTTAGCCTCCATGTATTTGAGTTCTTTCTGACTTTCCTCTTGTGATTGAGTTCTAATTTCAAAGCATTGTGGTCTGAAAATAGGCAGAGAATGATCCCAATCTTTTGGTACCGGTTGAGACCTGATTTATGACCTAGGATGTGATCTATTCTGGAGAATGTTCCATGGGCACTAGAGAAGAATGTGTATTCCGTTGCTTTGGGGTGGAATGTTCTGAATATGTCTGTGAAGTCCATTTGGTCCAGTGTGTCATTTAAAGTCTTTATTTCCTTGTTGATCTTTTGCTTAGACGATCTGTCCATTTCAGTGAGGGGGGGTGTTAAAGTCCCCCACTATTATTGTATTGTTGTCGATGTGTTTCTTTGCTTTTGTTATTAATTGCCTTATATAATTGGCTGCTCCCATGTTAGGGGCATAGATATTTACAATTGTTAGATCTTCTTGTTGGATAGATCCTTTAAGTAGGATATAATGTCCTTCCTCATCTCATTACAGTCTTTGGTTTGAAATCTAATTTGTCTGATATGAGGATTGCCACCCCAGCTTTCTTTTGGTGTCCATTAGCATGGTAAATGGTTTTCCACCCCCTTCACTTTCAATCTGGGGGTGTCTTTGGTTCTAAAATGAGTCTCTTGCAGGCAGCATATCGATGGGTCTTGTTTTTTAATCCAGTCTGATAGCCTGTGTCTTTTGATTGGGGCATTTAGCCCATTTACATTCAGGGTAACTATTGAAAGATAGGAATTTAGTGCCATTGTATTGCCTGTAAGGTGACTGTTACCGTATATTGTCTGTGTTCCTTTCTGGTCTATGTTGCTTTTAGGCTCTCTCTTTGCTTAGAGGACCCCTTTCAAGATTTCCTGTAGGGCTGGTTTTGTGTTTGCAAATTCCTTTCGTTTTTGTTTGTCCTGGAAGCTTTTTATCTCTCCTTCAATTTTCAATGACAGCCTAGCTGGATAGAGTATTCTTGGCTGCATATTTTTCTCATTTAGTGCTCTGAAGATATCCTGCCAGTCCTTTCTGGCCTGCCAGGTCTCTGGGGATAGGTCTGTTGCCAATCTAATGTTTCTACCCTTGTAGGTTACATCTCTCTTCTCCCGAGCTGCTTTCAGGATTTTCTCTTTGTCTATGAGACTCGTAAGTTTTACTATTAGATGTTGGGGTGTTGACCTATTTTTATTGATTTTGAGAGGGGTTCTCTGTGCTTCCTGGATTTTCATGCCTGTTTCTTTCCCCAAATTAGGGAAGTTCTCTGCTATAATTTGCTCCATTATACCTTCTGCCCCTCTCTCTCTTTCTTCTTCTTCTGGGATCCCAATTATTCTAATGTTGTTTCGTCTTATGGTATCGCTTATCTCTCGAATTCTGCCCTCATGATCCAGTAGTTGTTTATCTCTCTTTTTCTCAGCTTCTTTATTTTCCATCCTTTGGTCTTCTATATCACTGATTCTCTCTTCTGCCTCATTTATCCTAGCAGTTAGTGCCCCCATATTTGATTGCACCTCACTAATAGCCTTTTTGATTTCAACTTGGTTAGATTTTAGTTCTTTTACTTCTCCAGAAAGGGTTTCTCTAATAACTTCCATGCTTTTCTCAAGCCCAGCTAGTATCTTTAAAGTGATGATTCTGAACTCTAGATCTGACATCGTACTAATGTCTGTATTGAGTAGGTCCCTGGCAGTCGGTACTACCTCTTGTTCTTTTTGTTGAGGTGATTTTTTCCGTCTTGTCATTTTGTGCAGAGGAGAATAGATTAATGAGAGAACAAAATGCTAGCAGAGTAACAACGTCCCCAGAAAAGATACTCTAAACAAATCAGAAAAGACCTGAAACAGTGGGAAAAGAAAGGAAAAGAGAAAAAAGAAAAAGAAAAAGATAAAAACAAAAACAGAGCAAAACAACTACAACAACAACAAAAAACCAGAATGTGATCAAATATGATCAGGCTGGTATATAGATCAGTGCCACACACTAGATTTTGGGTGTATTTTGGTCTGTTAGAAGAAAGTGCCTCCCAAAATTTTAAAGAAAGAAAAACATATATGTACAAAAATAAGGGTTGATATGAAGGGATGGAATATGACTGTAAAGATGGAAATTATAAAAAATTGTATAAAAGGAATTGATAAGATGTTGTTTGAAAAAAAAAAGAGGATTTAAAAAAAGAAAAAAAGAAAAAAAAAGGGAAAGAATGTGATCAGGCAGGGGAGTAGAAAAAAAACATATACTAGAGATTTAGGGTATATTTTGATCTGTTAGAAGAAACTATCTCAAAATTTTAAAGAGAGAACAACTTCTATATATATGCCAAAAATATGGGTAACTACTATGAAGGGATAGAATATGACTCTAAAAATGAAAAATAAAAATTTTTTTTTAAAAAAGGGATTGATAAGATGTTGGTTGAAAAGGGGAAAAAGAAAAATTCAAAAAAAAAAAAGAAAAAGAAAAAAGACAGTTAAAAAAAATTAACTTTGAAAGACTAAAGAATCATGGTAAAAAAGCCATGAATTCTATGTGTAGTATTCCCCTAGCGCTGGAGTTCTGCCGTTCTCATTGATCGGTAAACTTGGTCTTGGCTGGCTGTTCTCGCTGATCTTCTGGGGGAGGGGCCTGTTGCCATGGTTCCCAAATGTCTTTGCCAGAGGCGGAATTGCCCCACCCTTGCTTGGTCCAGGCTAAGTAATCTGCTCGGGTTGCTCTCCAGAGCTTTTGTTCCCTGTGAGCTTTCCATACAGCTTTGGAGGCGGAGCGTGAAAATGGTGGCCTCCCAATCTCTGCCCTGGAGGAGCCGAGAACTCGGGGCCCTGCTCCTCAGTGAGCCCCCAGAGAAAAGCAGTCAGTCACTCCCATCTCCCCAGTCTCCGGCCTCACTCCGTGCTCACCCGGCCTGTGACCGTGCATTTCTATCTCTGGCACCCAACCCCGGGTGGAGTCTCCAAACCCAGCAGATTCCTGTGGTGCACTCCCGCGCTGCTCCTCCCAGGGGAGGAAGGTGAGTCTCCCCGGATCTGCCGCTTTTTGGGTCCCTGCTGGAGGAGCAGTGGCCCAACTGTGCCGCGGATCACGGTCTATGGCAACGCCGAGCTGAGAGCCCACGCCTGGGCTCCGCCTCTGCAGCCGGCTTCCCTGCTCCATCACCTAGGAGCTCTGCCACACTCAGGCACCCCCAGTCTTTCAGTGACTCCGAGGGTTCTGAGACCACACTGTCCCACGAGGGTTCCACCCCCCGCTTAACCACCGGAGTGACATTCCTCAGCGGAGCAGACTTTTAAAAGTTCCAATTTTGTGCTCCGCGGCTCTATCACTTGCCAGAAGCGGCCGACGGAGGCCCCTCCCCCACCGCCTATCCTCCCAAATATCGCCTCGGATTCACTTCTCCGCACGTCCTACCTTCCAGAAAGTGGTCGCTTTTCTGTTCAGAGAGTTGTTGCTATTCTTTTCTTCAATCTCCTGTTAAGTTTGTAGGTGTTCAGAATGGTTTGATCCCTATCCAGCTGAATTCCTGACAGGAGACGAAATCCAGGTCTCCTACTCCTCTGCCATCTTGCTCCGGCCCCACATTTAGGCCTTTAATCCACTTTGAATTTATGTTTATGTGTGGTCTAAGAAAACGGTCCAATTTCATACTTTTGCAGGTTGCTGTGCTGTTTTCCCAACATCATTTGTTGAAGAGACTGCTCTTTTCCCATTTGACATTCTTTCCTGCTTTGTCGAAGATTAATTGACCATATAGTTTTGGGTTCATTCTTGATTTTCTAGTCTGTTCCATTGATCTATGTGTCTATTTTTGTGCCAGTTACACCCTGTTTCAATCACTATAGCTTTGTAATATAACTTGAAGTCCAGAATCGTGATGCTTCCAGCTTTGCTCTTCTTTTTCAAGGTTGTTTTGACTACTTGAGGTCTTTTGAGATTCCATACAGATTTTAGGATTGTTTGTTCTAGCTCTGTGAAAAATGCTGGCAGCATTTTGATAGGGATTGCATTAAATGTGTAGATTGCTTTAGGTAGTATAGACATTTTAACAATGTTTGTTCTTCCAATTCATAAGCACGGAATGTCTTTCCATTTCTTTGAGTCATCTTCAATTTCTTTCATTGGTGTTTTATAGTTTTCAGAGTACAAGTCTTTTACCTCTTTGGTTAGGTTTATTCCTAGGTATCTTATTGTTTTTGGTACAATTGTACATGGGATTGATTCCTTAGTTTCTCTTTCTGCTGCTTCATGATTAGCATATAGAAATGCAATATTCTGTATGTTGATTTTGTATCCTGAGACTTTACTGAATTCATTTAATAGTTCTAGCAGGTTTTTTGGTGGAATATTTCAAGTTTTTTACATAGAGGATCATGTCATCTGCAAATAGTGAAGTTTTACTTCTTCCTCACTGATTTGGATGTCTTTTATTTCTTTTTGTTGTCTAATTGCTGTAGCTAGGACTTCCAGTACTATGTTAAATAACAGTGGTGAGAGTGGACATCCCTGTCTTGTTCCTGACTGTGGAGGAAAAGGTCTCAGTTCTCCCCCACTGAGGATGAAATTACCTGGCATTTTTCATATATGGCCTTTATTATGTTGAGGTATGTTCCCTCTAAACCTACTTTGTTGAGGGTTTTCATCATGAATGGATGTTGTACTTTCTCAAATATTTATTCTGCATCTATTGAAATGATCATATATGGTTCTTATCCTTTCTTTTATTAATGTGTATATCACATTGATTGATTGAGAATATTGAACCACCCTTGCAACCCAGGAATATATAAAGAACTTATAAAACTCAACACCCAAAAAACAAATAATCCAATTAAAAATGGGCAGAAGACATGAATAGACATTTTTCCAAAGAAGACATACAGATGACCAATAGACACACGAAAAGATGCTCAATGTCACTGATTATCAGGGAAATACAATGAGATATCACCTCACACCTGTCAGAATGGCTAAAATCAACAACACAAGGTATAACAGGTATTGGCAAAGATGTATAGAAAAGGGAACCCTCTTATACTGTTGGTAGGAATGTAAACCGATACAACCACTCTGGAAAACAGTATGGAGTTTCCTCAAAAACTTAAAAATTGAACTACCCTATGATACAACAATTACACTATTGGGTATTTACCCAAAGAATACAAAAATACTAATTCAAAGGATACATGCACCCCAATGTTTATCACAGTTTATGTCTACAATAGCCAAAAATATGGAAACAGCCAAAGTGTCCATGACTAATGAATGGACGAAGAAGGGGTGGTATATATATGCAATGGAATATTGTTCAGCTATAAAAATGAATGAAATCTTGCCATTTGCAATGACATGGATAGATCTAAAGAGTGTTATGTTAAGTGAAATAAGTCAGAGAAAGACAAATACCATATGATTTCCCTCATATGTGGAATTTAAGAAACAAAACAAACAAGCAAAGGGGAAAAAAAGAGAGAAGCAAACCAAGAAACAGACTCTTGACTATAGAAAACAAACTGCTGGTTCCCAGAGGGAAAGCGGGTGGAGGGATGGGTTAAATAGGTGATGGGGATGAAGGAGGTCACTTGTGATGGGCACCAGGTGTTGTATGGAAGTGTTGAACCACTATATTGTACACCTGAAACTAATATTACACTGAATATTAACTAACTGGAATTCAAATAAAACTTAAAAAATAATTAATAAATAAATAAAATGTGCTTAAATATCATACATTAAATTCACCTGTAAGTAGGCATGGATTTAGTCTGTGCACTTTCCCAACAACTCTCTGTAAGAACTTTCAGGAGGGATCTGACAGGATAACAGGAGCCTGAAGGAGTAATTTAAGATGACTTAAAAGTTTGTAGCAACCTCCACTCTCAAAATGGTGCAGAACCAATGTGATATGTTTCTTCCTTCAGTCTTCAAAAAGTGTATGACCATGTCTTCAAAACCAGAGACAAGCAGATCTTCCACAAACTGATTCTGCATCACTGGGACATCCTGGTATCCCCAGAGCAGTTGTTTTCTATTTGTAACATGTGTAAGAACACCCTGAGAGGCCTGTAAAAGATTGAAGACCTGGACCATACTCCTACATATTTGAATTCTTCGAGTTTTAGTGTGGGTCCTGGAATTTGCCTTCTTGGGTGATTCTGGTGCAGTTAATCTTAAGACCATACCTTGAGAAAAACTCAGAATCTCTTCTCAGCAGTGTGGCCTAGACTTTGGCTAAGACTTGACATCATTGGTGGTTCAGCCTACAATTGAGGTTGGTACAGCACACTTGGCCCTGCCACTGCTAATGCACAGATATTTCTGTGGGTGTTAGAAAAACGTTCTCCCATCTGGGTAGAGGTTTACAGAAAGGCTCCTTACTCCCGCAGAGATAGATCTGAACCAGGGTGTACAGTTTGGCTAGAAGAGAATAGGCTGCATTTCAGCTGTATGGACCCTCTGGACTAGATTGGGCCTTTCAACGGAGGCTGCTGAACTGCAGGCTTCAGTCCTTCCATTATTCAAGGGCACATAAATCAAAATCAAAATGTACATCAGAACCAAGAGTGCCAAGTTCTTTTACATGCAAGATGGAATTAATCACTTGTAAAGATTGTTGTTTGTCTTTTATTTTTCAGGGACTGTAGCTAGTTTTACTGGTTTTGTGTTGCCAATTATATGTTGGTATTTCATATGACAGCATAATTTATATAATGTGAAAGATACATTTGGAGATATTCTGTATATTCTAGATGTTTTACTAACCTGAATCCAGGAAATCCTCAACTCTTTCTTAATATCTTTTACAGATTCTCTCTCCACTAGCCAACCTCACATTCTTTAAGATTCAATCCAAATCCCTTTTCTCTTATCTCTGTGGTTTTCCCCCTTGGGTAATCCCTCCATTCCCATGGCTACAAGCAACATCACTATCTGATGACTTAGAAATTCATAACTCACAATCTGGTATGAATTTGAGACCTCTTAGATGTTTGCATTTGAATGTATCAAGACCAGCATGTCCAAAAGTGAATTACTGACCTCTCCTTTTCAAATCCATGCCCAATCTCTGGGCCTAATCAATCAAAATCAAAATCTGGGTGACATTCTTGATTCTTTCCCTTCTGTTCTCTACATCCTGTAGGGTTAAACCTTAAGGGAGAAATCACATATGTGCTTATAACAAAGGAAATCCAATGCAAGGAATTGGTTACACAGGTAATAGAAGAGCTAAAAAGCTAAACAGAAATTGGTGATACAGCAAAAAGAGCAGCAGCAGAGTCAAGGAGGGATGTGGTGTCAATGGGGACTAGGGGCTAGGAGCATCTGGTAGAAGCTGGAAACAAAGTGGCCAGTATGGAGTTAGCTGGAACCATGGGCAAAATGCTACACCTGCAGAAATGTTCTCTTTCCTTCCAGTCTCCAACAAGTGCCTGTGTCAGTGGAAGCCACATACAGCAGGAAACCATCTGAAATGCAGAACAGAAAGGGGAGAGGATGAGCAATGGATTTGAGGGCACACCACCAATATGAATATTCCTAAAATCCACCTATAACCTTCATCCAAGATGACTGTATTACTCCTGCAGGCTCCCAACATGTCCCTGTCCACTTTATGATCCATACAGTAGCCAGAGGAATTTTTTTTTCAAATATAAATTGGACCTGTTTCAATTGCAACTGTCCACCTTCACAACTTTCCCACCTACTTAAAGCACATCAATGACTTCTTATTCACTTCAAGTTGCAAACTCTTAACCATGGCCTGTAAGACTATCTAATCTAGGCTCTGCCTATCTTTCCAAACTCATCTCTGACCACTATCCATCTCACCCAATCGATTCCAGAGATGCTAGCCTCCCTTTAGTTTCTGGAACATATCAAGTTCTTTTCATCCTTAAAGCTTTAGAAGTCTTGCCACTGCTTCATTATTGATTGGCTACCTTCTTCTCATCCTTCAAAGCTGACACAATGCTACTGCAGTAGATGGCCTGCCCAGACAACTGCATCGAAGTAGCACCTGCGCCTCCATCCTGTCTGTTACCTTCATAGCTCTTTTCTCATTATACTTTTGTGTTTCTTTATTTGTCCCCATCTTCCACCATTGAACTATAGGCACCATGAGATTAAGAGACCGTACAATCTCAATTACCATTATATACTCAGAATATAGCAGAATATTTGGTATCACCATTCAAAATGATTATTGAAAAAAGGAATGAATGTGTGAATTTAGGGAGATTTGAAGAATAACTGGAAACTAAGTTTATTATTTAAGAGAAAATAAGTATATTATTTTAAGAGAAAGTGCCAACGTAAAATAAAAGAAAAAATCTGGCCAGATGTCTAGTATTTGTGTTCTCCTAAATAATTGTTACTATGGTACATGACAGTTACAGTATTAAGGATATTGAGTATATCATAAATACTATGAAAGGAAAAGTTTCCTGATTGTGTTACAGAAATCCAATAATCATTTGTACTTTTAGTGGTATAATGAGTCATTGTTTTTTGTTTTTGTTTTTGTTTTTACTTCCAATAGAGTAGGGTTTCTGAAAACTCTGATTCAGTAGGTCTAGAGTGGATCTGAGATTTTTTATTTTTAACAAGCTAGGTTGTGATCTAAATTCACTAGCTACTGGTCCAGGGACCACATTTTGAGTAGTAAGAGAGCCATCAGGTTGATGAATTGGAGTTACATGGATATTTTCCAATGTCTACACCTTTTAGCTTCTCTGTATTCTGAGCTAGAAAGTAGAAAGAAATCACAAAATCAATAAGATGAAATGTTCAATTAGTCTAACCAGTTTCCTGGCCTTATTTGTTCACCTGAAATTATGGTCTCAACCTCTATTTACTTTATAACAGCATTTTCTAACAGATTTTGTAGTTCAAATTCCCATCATTAAAGCATTAACTAACTCTTGTTTGAGGACTAACAATTAACGTACAAATCAATAATGCTAGCCTTCATTTGTATAGTGCTTTACCGCTTCCACAGAACTTGCAGGTACATTATTATGTTTAATCCTCACAGCAATACAAGATGCAGCCAAGGCAAGAATCATTAACTTTATACTATAGAAAAGAAGTTGATGTAGAGAGACATTAACTGTGATAATAATCAGTAATATGTTCATAACTTTAAGTTTATAAATCACTTTAATATGCATTAGCTCATTTGATTTGCATAATGATCCTCAAAATTAGATAAATATCTGCACTTGGTTACTGGTGATATGCAGCTGCAATGTCCCAAAACATTTTTTTTTCACATCAGTTTGTTGTATCTGTCTCTTTAGCTACCTTTAAAGAATGTAGATTATGGGAATCTGAAAATTTGGATTGGAATCTTTGCTCTATCATTCACTCCCTGTGAAACCTTGTGCAAGTGACTTAACTACTCTGAAGCCCGGTGATCTTATCTGTAAATTGGAAGAAATAATAACTTCTACTAGAGAGAACCACATTCCTCTTTCCCCAGGTTTGCCACCAGCTGATATCCACTCTACTCCCTAGGAAAGAACAGTTTTGAAGCAACACCTTGGAATTATCTGTCTCTATACCCCTTGTGCTATATACATCTCCATGCAGGAGGTAGAAATTGATTTATCTGATTGGACAGGTAGGAAGATTCTGACAACATTGGTCACATCCTTCTATTGGGAAGGGTTAAGTTATTAAAGTAACTTCCCATCTGTTGTCCACAATATCTTGGGTGTAGAACTAAAGCATTCTCTTCCTATATGCATTAATGCTCCTGATCTGGTTTGAAGGTTTTCTTCTAGCAGCAGAGTTAGAGGCCTGAGTCAGTCAAAATTTAGAATCTAGAGATGTTCTGAGTTCAGAGTGTAGGAGAGACAGAGTTTCTCTCATGCATCTGGCAAGGTGTCTTTTCTGAGTATTTTATTTACCTGCAGGTGGGGAATGTGGTCCAAATTCAGCAGGTAAAGTACTATACCAACAGGCCCATTTGTAGTTGCATCATCCACTTTTGCTTTCCAACTAAAAAGCTGATATTTTAATCCCTCTAAGACACCTCTATTGAGTTCTCAATTGGTTTAGTGCTTAGACATGAAGTAGCATGTAATTAATTATCATTTTTCAGAGAAAATCCAACTATACTTTGAAGAGCTCTTATGAGAGCTAAAGATAGATTGTGTTGCATTATACATAACACCCAACTAAAGGAGCTACCATTGTTAGTATTCCCATCTTAACTGGCTCATTTTAATGGGAATACATTTGCATGCCAAAACAAATAAGGGAGAAGATAAAAAATAAAGAGAAGTGAGACTATATGAGAGGTACTTCATTATTTATGATGATGTGAGTATCGATTCTTAATTTTGGTTTAACAAATCAACAGAACAAATTTTTGAATATTATCTTTAGCTGTGTTGAACAGTTTAGGATTGAGAAGCTCAAACAAGTGATTTTCCCAAGGCCATATATTTGGTAAGTGTCAAGGCTAAGACTTAAAGCAATATATATATATATATTTTTTTTTTTAATGTATATGTGTGCTTTTTCCATTTGTGACTCATTGCCTCTTAATTTTAATAATCTCTTTATCTCCACTGATATAAAAAATAACCAAAGTATAATACAGAAACAAAAAAGTATGTGTATATATATATATATATATATATATACATATATATATATATATATATATATACACTCCCCAGTTATATGCTTTGAGATCTTTCTATTCATCAAATTTCATTTATGGGTACCATGAATTTTTTTCTTTTTTATATATTTAATTTTTCAAAATTTATCTTACCTTATAAATTACCCACAAACTTTACTGCTTACTACAACAATTATTATCTGTATTTGCATTAAATGTCATCATGAGTCAGAGATTAAATAAAGGGAGAATAGCAATAAGGATTATAACATAGGCTCAGGCCCAGAAAATTGATAAACTTCTAAGACATGCCCTAATGGGAGGTCCATCTGCTTTCCAAACAAACAAACAAACAAACACTAAAAACAAAAACAATGGGGTGACCATGAGCCATTAGTATTGATGACTGTCTCTGGAGAAGTGACCAAACATCCACCAGGAGTAGATTGGTTTGTGGTCCCATTAAGGAGAGAAAGGTTCTACTGAGTCAGAAATACCACTGATATCACACAACTGAAAAAATCCTGTTTTTAAATTAAAAACCTAAACACTTAAATGAGAAAAAATGCCAAATATCTTTCCTCACTAAAATCTAGATCACGAACAAAGAAACTTTGAAAATGGGCTACAAGATTCATGAAAAAAGTAATTTGCAATAAAACTGTCCGGAACATGCAAGGTATGTACATTGAGTTTACATGTTACCTTTAATTTCACTTGCGAGTATTTATACAGAAGGGTGTAATGACTCCGCTAATATTAGCTCAAAATGTAGATTTTCAATACCCTGTCACATTGAGTACAGTCTTAATAAATATTCAGGATTTAAAGGATCTGTTAAATTCCTGACACATCTATCTGAGGTGAGTCTTGGAAGTGGATAAAGAGGAAAGCGTATTGTAGTATTATGATTATTTTCCAAAGCATTTTATCAAGCCACCTCATGACTAGGTTAGTGAATGTGCTATTTAGTTCCTTATTCCAATCAATGTAATGGAATTTGGCAAATGTATGTTAAGTATACACAGGATAAACAAAGATGACCAAGACACTGTTGATTTTTGAGGCCATCTACATTTTAAAATGGGAGTTGGACCTTACAGCAATTTACTACTATCTAAATACTGATAACATAATAGAGGCATAGATAAATTATAATAGAATCAACCAGGAAAAGGCATGGAGAAGGGGACATTGCGCGGAAAGAAAGCACAGCACGATTAAATAACATAAACACAATTAAGCAGATGCAATTATCAAATGCTAGACTTCCTTTGCCTGGATTACCCATTGAATCACATAGTCTCATTCTTTAAAAAGTTCAGATCACAAAATCCAAGTGCTGTGACCTAAATCTGGGTGGGGGGTGGGGTTTCCTGGAGTAACTAACACACAGTGTATCACACAGTCAGAGGGGACTCACTGCTAGCTACTGCTGGTAATGATGTCATTAAGAGGTTATTTATATTGCAAATGTTTATAACTGTAGATCACTGATTATCAAAAAATAATTAAATGAATGTTCACAGTGACTTACAGAAAAAAAGGTAGCACACAAGAAACCAAAAGAAATCTGTTAATCACATGGGATGACCTAGGAAATAGAGCAGAAGAGCATCAATGTCATGAAAGGCGTAAAGCAAAGTAACGGGCTAGCTTCTGTGCAAGCATTTTCATTAAAACATGCCAGGTCTGGAAAATAGTGAGGAAACTTATTTTTAGGGTGCAGAGAGCATATTCTCAGGTCTTAGAAAATGGTGTGAATGCAGTAGGCTTCATTGGAAAAATCCATTACATTACACAGAAAGCAGAAGACAAGGGAATAAAAGCTTTCCATATTTAATAAAAGAAGAAAGAATAAAAAATCCTCATTTCCCCAGGCTTACTTGTATTTTTTCACTAAAATATAATGCAAAATGAGTAATACTAGAAATCCCCCATATCTTTCTTTTCAGAATAAAAATCATAATATATTCACTTGAGAAATAAATGTAAGACATGTTATTTTAAAATCCTACAATAAATTCAGAAAAATGAACTCTAATAAGAGGTTGAACATGAGAAAAAAATGTTTTAAAATAAAAAGAATATTAATTCAAGGAGACAGTGACTTTAAATTTTCATGTTTCATGATATGAAAAATATATCACATTATTTGAGGTAGAGTGAGCAGGTATTATTTTTTTAGAAAGAGAAATAAGTGAAAGAAACTTAAATTTTTTGAGCATCTTCTCCTGGTAATATTCCTATGAAAACAAGTTGAGAAGCTGTGTAAAATTAAAAGAAAAAAAAAGAAACATTCAAAGGCATCGAAAATCTACTAAAGCAGCCAGGACTTGAGGGTTCAAGATCCCTGAGAAAAGGAAAGGCCATTGAGATGAGTTCAATATTTGGGTGTGCTTTACCTCATGGAATCTGCTGATTGATAAGGAGCATAAATCTAAGAGGCTAAAAAGTGGAGCAGAGGGCGCCTGGGTGGCTCAGTTGGTTAAGCGACTGCCTTCGGCTCAGGTCATGATCCTGGAGTCCCGGGATCGAGTCCCACATCGGGCTCCCTGCTCAGCAGGGGGTCTGCTTCTCCCTCTGACCCTCTTCCCTCTCGTGCTCTCTGTCTCTCATTCTCTCTCTCAAATAAATAAATAAAATCTTTAAAAAAAAAAAAAGTGGAGCAGAGATTAGAAGCAGAGAGCCTGGGAAACTGAGGCAAGTTTTCATCAGTCTTAAAGTGATACAGAGGGAAACCCTGGAGTTTGGAGTTTTCAAAACAACCCAGATTTGAGGTCAAGACACTGGGCAGATGGAAAGTGCGATAAGTAAGCCCAATATTCTGCAGCTATTTTCCCCTTGAGGCTATAAATAGCACAGAACGAGAAGCTAAGAACTGAGCAGTGATGTCTAAGAACCAGGGAAGTTAGGAATAGCTTTCCATGGTCTCACCAAGCATGGGACACAAAAATGAAGTCTCGGTCCCACAAAGAAAGAGCATCCCTGATGAGCACCCCTGACATTCTAGACTTTAAGTTTGGATCCTGAAAGGAAGAGAGTACCAATAAAGACCTCATATTATTTGTAGAATTTTCATACACAGATCAATTATTCATGCAAATACAGCAGGTGATTTTGGCAAAAATTGATGTGTGAAGCTAACATTTACATGAAAATAGAGTGAGTCAAAATAATGATCTAATTTTAAAAATAAAAGTTGGATGATTAATACAACTGGCTCTCAGGATTTATCATATAACTGTAGTTATTCAAAGTGGTAATTATAGACAAATAGGCCAATGCAATGGAAGAGATAATTCAGAAGCAAACTCACATCTATTTAGACACTTGATATATAACAAAAGTAGCCTTGCAGTGTAGTGTGGATAGGATGCTCTTTTCAGCAAATGGTGCTGGGTCAATTGGATATAGATATGAGGAAAATATGATCATTATTTATACCTCATATCATACACAAATTAATTCCCAATGGATTTTTGATCAAAATATAAAGGGAATACTATAAAGTTTCTTGAAAATAACACAAGAGAATATCTTCATGACCTTGGGATATCAAAGGTATCTTAAACAGGACACATGCATACACATAGACACAAAAGCACTAAACATAAAGGAAAATTGATAAGTTGGGAGGCATTAAAATTAAGAATTTATGTACATCAAGAAATACCAGTAGAGGATATGAAAATAAGCCACTGAGTGGGATAAAACATTTGAATACATAAAAAAGGCAAAGGGCTCATAACAAGAATATTTCAGAAAAAGGCAGACAACCCAATTTTAAAAAAAAATGGACAAGAGGCTTAAACAGGCACTTTGCAAAATAACTAGTAAACATCTGAACATCTGTGTTTGCAACCACAATAATCATCAGGAAAATGTAAAGTAAAATTACAATGAAATACCACTACCTACTAACCAGAAGGACTGACAACATCAAGTGTTTGTAAAAATGTAAGGAAAATGGAATCTTCAAACACTGCCTATGAAGTATAAAATGATACAGTAACTTTGGAGTATATCAGTATCTACTAATGCTAAATGCTCAATAAACCCTATCATGCAGCAATTCAAAATTTAACAGACATACACACATATGTTCACCAAACTACAAACACGAGAATGCTCATAACAATATTATTAATAGCCCCAAACTGGAAACAATCCGGATGCTCATCAACTGTAGAATAAATAAGTAAATTGTACCACTTTAACACAATGCAATAGAGTACACAATGAAAATGAACAAATTACATGCAAAAACATGGATAAATCTCATCAACATTACATTGAGCAAAAAATGAAGCACAGAAGTGTAGCTCCACCGTAGGTGATGTGTGGGTAGATGACCCAGGATGTATCAACCTTAAGTCAGGACTCATTGTGTCTTTTAAAAGCAGTTTTTTGGAGCATAAAGTGCCAAGGAGGCAAATACCAAATTCTTATACCCCCAGCGAATAAGGTATGAAAATAATTCTGGTTCTAAAATGAGATTCATGCTGTGGGGCAGAGCCTGGAATTTGGTCAGGAAACCAGCACGAATCAAATAAATGTTAGCAGGAATCAGCAGAGTTGGAGGACACGCCTAGACATTTATTTTTAAACAATTTGCACATTCATGACGCCTCAGTATCTGAGCAATGGGAGGGAAATTTAAAGAGAACGGTACCAACCAGAAGTAACAGGTGTTCTTGATAGAAGCACGGTGTGTGTGTATAAAAGAGAGGGCAATAGCAAAGAGATGTCCTGTAATACTGAACAGGGTTTTCTTCCCCTGAATTTCCCAGCTGCCTGCCCCATCTGTGTTGTCATTTTCAGGAGAAGGCCATGTTGTAAGGCAAAAGCGAACTTCTCTGAAACAACTTATCTTCCTGTGCTGGGGAAAGTCTAACCCATTGAGGAGATTGTGGCCGGTGTCCAGAGAAGAGAGAGGAAGGGAGAGGGAGGGGCAGGAGTAGAGCTTCTGCAGCCCAGAAAGGAGGAAGTATCTATGGATTCTTTCTCTACTCCTTCTCGGTGTCCTGGGCAGGTGGCTGGAGTGAAATGCCTTCATAGTATACCTCCAGATGTTGGATTCCTGAGCCTTGGTACCTTGAAACAGCAGAGCTATGTGATTTCAAGGGGACCCATGGACTATAAATGGTAATATATCTGAATATCTCAGTGTTTGTATATTGGTAATATTGCTTCAGTAGCATCAACTGTGATAAATGCAGAGCTCACTCAGTCACAGGAGAAAGGAAAGGAAATTGTACTGTTGCACTACACTTAGGAAACATTTGGGGGATGGTTTTCAAAATATTCAATACCATGTACGGCACGGGCATCTCCGTATCAGGCAATGACCCTGACCAATATGCATGCATGGGTATCAGCTGTAAATAACCAGTATAGCTAAGATGGTGTTCCAGGTGAACCTTAGCCTTGGGCATGTGTCTTACAAATATATGATTTCTTTTATTATATGGGAAGATAGAAATGTGTTCCAATAAACATTTTATTCTTTCAAATAAACTTTAACTCTCATCTGTATATATCTTATGGTTCCTTATATAGATAAAGCCTAGGTTCAGAATAATCTTGGGTGAATAAGTCTCTGGCTATTTCATTCTGAGAAACACCATCTAAAATAACATTCTAGGGGTGCATGGGTGGCTCAGTCAGTTAAGTGCCTGACTCTTGATTTCATCTCAGGTCATGATCTCAGGATTGTGAGATCTAGCCCCCTGATGGGTTCTGTGCTGGGTGTAGAGTCTGCTTAAATTCTCTCCCTCTCCCTCTGCCCCCGCCCTCATCACCTCCCCCCACTGCCCTGCTCACACACACCCTCTCTTTCTCTCTCTCTTAAAAAATAAAAATAAATAACATTCTATTTAAAAAGTATCAGAAATGTTCTTACTGGGGCTCCTGGGTGGCTCAGTCATTAAGCGTCTGCCTTCGGCTCAGGTCGTGATCCCAGGGTCCTGGGATCGAGCCCCACATCCGGCTCCCTGCTCTGTAGGAAGCCTGCTTCTCCCTCTCCCACTCCCCCTGCTTGTGTTCCTTCTCTTGCTGTGTCTCCCTCTGTCAAATAAATAAATAAAATCTTTATAAAAAAAAAAAAAGAAAAAAGAAATGTTCTTATTAAGACACACGGAGTTTCAGAGTTCCCACCACAGTTTTCACTGTGGTGAATATAAGTCAGTTTCGTAGCCTTGAGGCCAAGATAGTAGGACTACATACTGCTCACACTGTGGACCATAGACCAGTTATATCATCATGCAGAATTATCAGCCATACTGCTCTTTTGCCCTCCCACTGCACCCCGCCCCCCCACACACATTAATTTTGAGAAGCCCTGGTCTAAACAATGACATGAGCTTGGCCTACTTAAAAGAATGTATGATTTAACTACCATGCTCCCCAACTATTCCAGATTTCAACTCAATTTGAGAAGTTTAATTCAGTCCCTTGTAAGTGCATTGTAAGTCTTCCACAGAAATAGCCCAAGACAAGGTCCAATTCACTGGGGTGAAGCAGCATCATGAGACTGAAGATTCACCAGCACACAACCTCAGTGGCTAAAAACTTGCATAGGCTTCAAGGACTCAGACTACCAACGGCAAAGACAGGGCATATACTGGGTTTGTATTAATAACATGAAGGTAGTTTTATGTCCCCAAAATTAATGCTTCCACAGAGAGTTACAACTAAAGATTGAACTAGGTGAGTAGTACAATGAATTTTTAATCATTGCAAGCATGACCACCCCATCTGTGACATACTTAGGGCCTTCATTTCTATGAATTCTACCTTTTACTTCCCACCCCTGTTTTCAAACTCTCTAGCACTTTTAGAAAAGGAAGGAAAACACATATCCATAAGGAATGCTATTAGTGAGAAAGGCTGATAAAAATTTTTGCAATTCTAATTTTGGCAAAAGCTAAACAAATTGACTGACATAATTCTGGAATATTTACAGTTAAATATGCAGCTTTTGGCATTTTTTTGGCATTAGAATCATAGAAAATTGGGATTAATTACCCTAAAGAAGAAGAAAACTGTAAAAAAAAAAACAAAAAAGGGAGGAAAACAAAAAGAAAATCAAATCAGAGAAGTAACTAAATATATTAATCATCTGGGGACATACAGGGAGAAAAATTGATTATTCTTCAATAACAAGAGGAAATTAATACAAAATCATTTTAGCTCAATTTCTGAATAGTCACATATCTAATGTTGAGGGGATCTCCTATAGTACCTTCTCATTCTATATTATGTCATCAAATCCAAATATTATAAAAAATTATTTTGAGAGGGTGACTGGGTGGCTAGTTGGTTAACCATCTGCCTTTGGCTCAGGTCTTGATGCCAGGGTCCTGGGAGTGAGCCCTGCATCTTGCTCCCTGCTCAGTGGGGAGTCTGCTTCTCTCTCTCCTTTACCCCTCCCCCAGCTCATGCTCTCTCTGTTTCTTTCTCAAATAAATAAATAAAATCTTTTTAAAAAATGATTTTGAGATTATAAAAGAAATACTTTGTTTTTGCCAGCAACAAATGTAGACATCAAACATATATTTGAATGTGGGATGTCTCGAAATATAAAAAATCTAGACTCTTCAAGCCTTCAGAGAGTGGAATCTATTAGCTCTGCCTCTTCTTCCTCCCCATCCTCTTTCTAATGTCATCACTTCTTGTCTACATCATTATAACTGTATTCTAGCTGATGGTCAGCCTATAACCACCACACTCCCACAGAACCACCCTACATGCATTTGCCAGAATAATTCTTATCTCAATTCTAATGGTCTCATTTTTCTGCTCAAAATAAATTAATACATAAAATATTCTCTTATGGTTTAAGAAAACTCACCTTCATTTCAATTCGCCTCTGAATCCCTTGGTTTCTGAGCCAAAATTACGGCTAACATTAATCATTAGCATTTATCGATTGCTTACCCTGTATTAGGCACTATGCTAAGTACTTCATATGCATTATACTAAGCAGTGCTCCCTAGAACCCACTGAGGTTTTCTGGAGAACTATCACAGACAGATTATGGAAAACATATGTCCAAGATGGAGAAGTTGCTTTCACCTGGGCTGCTGAACCATTCATAAAGCAGAGCCTGCTTACTACCTCGTTATATGAATAAAAAATAGATTTCTATTTTATTTCAGCCATTACATTTTTGCATTTATTTATTTCAGCTGTTTACCATACCCTAACTAATGCAGATGGGTACCTTTCACTATTCCCTTTTACTACAGATGAGGAAATGGAGTCTGAAAGAAGTAAAGGAATTTGCTCACCATTTCACAGTGAGTTGGTGGTAGAACTCAGATTGAATTGAGGTTGGCTAAGTCTAGAGCAACTGTTCTTAACCACCACATCACAGGGTTCCAAATTTGTAAGGCTCCCTACAGAGTCCAAACTCTTGTCTGACATTCATGACTCTACATTATTTAATCTCAATCTCACTCCCCTGCATTGTTATTTTCCTGGCTCTTTGCCTTTAGTGTTTTCCACCTACAAGGCCTTTTCTGTCATTGAAATAGTACCAGTTTCTCAAGGATCTGCTCACATGCTGCTACATGGCTGAACTGGCACTCTAGCTGACCCTTTCATCAGCTGCCTTTTAACTATTTTAGGCTACATGACGATCTGTCTTGCTTTCAATTTATTTCAAATGATCATCTCCCTATTAAATTATGAAGGATTTTTTAAAGATTTTATTTATTTATTTGAGAAGAGAGAGCATGAGCAGGTGGAGGGGCAGAGAGATAGTAATAGGCAGATTCCCCACTGAGTGTGGAGCCTGATGCGGGGCTCTATCTCACAGCCCTAAGACCATGACCTGAGCTGAAATCAAGAGTCAGATGCTTAACTGACTGAGCCACCCCGGTGCCCCATGAAGGATTTTTTTTTTTCATTTCTTTTCTGTGTAAGGTAATCCTGTGTTCTCTCCATAAACATTCCCTCTTCTTTTTTAATATCAGAGCTACAATTTTGTTCAAGGGGCAAAGTGCCCACTCCAGAAAAAGAAAGATGGTAAGGTAAAGCCATGATAATCTTCTAAACCAATTATAGTTACTCTTTGCCTTTTTTCGGCTTCTCACCCTCCCAGCTTTCCTTGCAGCTAAGAATAGCCAGGTGACATGGTTCTGATTAAAGGAAAATAAGGGAAAGTCAGCTAGGAAAGCAGACTTGTTTGTTCCAGGGAGGATTTTCCTCCTGACTAAAAAGAGAGAGAGATCAAGGAAGCTAATATGTTCCCTCCTTTGTGATTTGGGGCCAGATGTGTGAAGATGTGCTATTTATAGTTGTAGAAGCCTTCCCAAAACCACAAGGAGGCCAGGCTAAGGACGAAAATCCACAATTCTTGGGTTAGTAGGACAGAAATATGAAAAGGGCCTGATCCTTTATAACAGTCTTGAGCTCCCACATCAACTCAGACTTCCTTCCTACACACTCTTATTATGTGAAGTAACTGAATGTCTTTATAAGCCGCTCCTAGCCATAGAAAGCTAAAATCATTCCTGACACAAATTCACACCTGACAGTGCCTGGGTGGCTCAGTCGGTTAAGTGAATGCCTTCAGCTCAGGTCATGATCTCAGGGACTTGGGATTGAGCCCCATGTCCAGCTCCCCACTCAATGGGGAGTATGCTTCTCCCTCTCCATCTGCTTCCTCCCCTCTGCTCATGCTGTCTCTGTCTGTCTCTCTCTCTCGTAAAAATAAATAAAATCTTAAAAAAAAAATCATACCAAAATAGTGGCTGACTATAGTCACAAGATTGGCCATATTCCAGTTCTCCTCCTTCCAAGTTCATATCAGAATTATACTCCTTCCCCTATTTTGTAGTTAGGCATATAGCCATGAAACTTGCCTTGGTTTCCAAAATGTGAGCAGAAGGCATGCAGTTCACCTCCAGTGGAAGCTTTAAGAAGCATCATATACATGGGGTGCCTGGGTGGCTCAGTCATTTAAGTGTTTGACTCTTGATTTCAGCTCCTGTCATGATCTCAGGATCCTGGGATCATGCTCTAATGATGGGCTCTGAGCTCTGTGCTCAGTCCAGAGTCTGCTTGTTCCTCTCCCTCTTCTCCTCCCCTTGATAGCACTCTATCTCTCATAAATAAATAAATAAATAAATAAATAAATAAATAAATAAATAAAATCTTAAAAAAGAAGAAGAAGAAGAAATATCATATACAACTCACTTTAAGTGTTTTTTTCTCCTGGCCCAGTGATTATGTGCCTGCATGTAAATTGAGTCTCAGTTCACCTAGGTTACTAAATAACTATGATGAGCAGAGCTCCTATATTGACCCATGTTGGAAATGTAGATAAGCAAGGAGAAAACTCTTGGTTTACTAAGCCACTGAGATTTTGTAGTTGTTTTATGTGTAGCAATACTTAGCCTGTCTTGGCTCATTTTGACATAATAAACATAATAAAAAAAATAATTAAAAAAAATAAAAAATAAAAGCAATGGTCACAGGGTGGTGACCTAGACTTCCTTGCCCCAGGATCTGCTGTAGTGATTTCATTAAAACATGTTAAAAATTAGAAGAATTGAAACATAGGACCAATAAAAACAGTTTAAAGAATTATTCAGCAGGGGCGCCTGGGTGGCTCAGTTGGTTAAGCGACTGCCTTCGGCTCAGGTCATGATCCTGGAGTCCCTGGATCGAGTCCCACATCGGGCTCCCTGCTCGGCAGGGAGTCTGCTTCTCCCTCTGACCCTCCCCCCATCATGTGCTCTCTCTCATTCTCTCTCTCTCAAATAAATAAATAAAATCTTTAAAAAAAAAAAAAAGAAAGAAAGAAAGAATTATTCAGCAGAATATTCTTGTGCATGGTAAGGTATGTTGTTAATAGCATTTCAATTCATACTCTTAAGGAAAGTAGGGGGCTAATATTTAATGAATGCCTACAACCAGAAGACAATAAAATATAAATTAAAGATTCAAGAACATAATGAATATTGTTCCAAACACACACACACAAAAATGATGGTTTTTCATTAAAATAATCTCTAAATGAGAACATTTTAAGTGAAAATTCAGGTTGAAGTTCCCAGAAATATTATGAAATATTAAGTAATCCTAAACCAAGACCACTGGCCCTTCTTATCACTGTGGAAGGATTGCCAATCAAGTTTTGAAGCTTGATATAATCAGGGATAGTACCAACAAAATCTCAAGAAGTCTTAATTATGTTACAGTGATCACTAGCCCCAAAGAATTTAAGTAGAGATTTCATTACTGTAAAAAGATTTAATTTCAAAATCAAAAAAGACTAATTTTATATTAAATTGTATTAACTTGTGTATGCATCACATAAGCTTTTGAAAATTTCAAAACCCAATGTCTTTGGAATTAAATGACAACAATTTTTCAGAAAAAAATCAACATAAGAAGTTAGAACCCAGGTGTGATGGTTAATTTTATGTGTCTACTTGCTGGATTAGGGTGCCCAAATGTTGGGTCAAACATGTCTAGATGTTGCTATGAAGAAAACTTTAAAGTGTGATTAACATTTAAGTCCATACACTTGGAATAAAGCAGATTATCCTCTATAATATGGATGGGTCTCATCCAATTAGTTGAAGGCCTTAAAAGAAAAAGACTGAGGTCCCTGGGAATAAGAAAGATTCTGCTCCATACTGCGTTAAGACTCTCCTTGGGTCTCCAGTCTACATACTTGCCCTACAGAGTTTGGATTTGCCAACCACCACAATCACATAAGCCAATTACTTAAAATTAATCGATCTCTCTTGTCTCTCTTGCTCACTCACCCCCCCATATGTATAATTGGTTCTGTTTCTCTGAAGACACCTAACACACCAGTTATTGTAAATTCGTTATCTTATGTCTTCAAAAGTCCTATTAGCTAAAAAATACCCCAGCCAAAATTAGTAGCTATATAAAATAGAACCTTGGTAACACAGCCCACAAAATATGAATTAGCCTTATGTCTGAAATCCAGTGTTGTAAGGATGCCAGGTTATAAGGTTTATATATACATAAAGACATCCACAGCCAGAACTCCTCAGCATGTAAAACTTGCATAAAATATTTCAGCAGGCTCTTAGATCATGTTACCCAATTTGATGACCAAGTAAGGGATCCTTCGCAAATCTGTCATAGGTAATTTATAAGCACTAAACCAAAGGTTGAAAGAAATGAATAAAAGAGACATCATGATATATTAAAGCCTGCACTTTTTCTTCACAGCAGAGAAAGCATCAAACTGAAGAGATTTCCATTACACCATAGATTAGTTCCTGGAATGACACTGCTGGAAAATGTTATTTTTAACATTACTATCATTTAGAAACCATATTGTTATGTGCCTGGGCATATAAAAGGCATTCTCCCAGGATTCAGTGACAGAGAGGAGAGGCATATTTTAATGTAAGTGCATGTCCAAAGTCAATCATTTCTGTTGAGACTTTGTAGACTTTAGTTCCAGCAACATAATTGTCACTTTTATGAGTTTAGTTCTGTCTGGTAGAAAGAGCAAAGATTTTCAAATCAGTAGCCCTGAGTGTGAATCTCTGTCCTAAATATTTGGTCAATCTAAAACCATGAGAAACTACTGCACATCTTTGTTCCTCAATTTCTTCATCTATGAAATTAGGGGGAGAAGTATTTTCCTTGAAAGTTTAAGAGAATTAACTAGTTAATATGTGAGAAAGTAGAACCCATAAAAGATGCAGATATTGAGTAGAATGTTGAATAAAATCCCAGGATGGTGTCATTTATAAAGAAGTAACAAATATTATATTTCTTGAAACAATGTTAAAATTTTCTTTAGAGATAAACTAAAAGGAAATTATAATAGAAAAATATAGCCCAATCATATCATAAAGAAAAAGGTTTTACATTTCATGATATAAAGGAAAGGAGAATCAGATGAGATGTGGAGACTGGGATTTAGAAAATCTTGAATTGTCAAGAAAATTATTTTAGCTGAAATTGATAACACATATTTAACAGGGTGGCGATGTTACAAGAAGGTATGTGGGGACATACCAGAGCAAAAGGTAGATACCTTAAAAATAAACACAGAAGTTCATACCCTAGTAGAACAGTCTGGAGAGTTTTCTGACCTTAAAAATATGAGAACCTGAAATATTCTGGTCTTTATTTGTTACTTGACTAAATTTGTATAAGCACACTTCACAGAGAATATTAATACTTGTACTTCAAAAGTAGGCTTAATGTGGGTGCCATCTTTGAATCAAAATTATTTAGAAAATTTAGCCAGATAACTGGAATATAGTTAAAAAAATAACCACATCAGGACGCCTGGGTGGCTCAGTCAATTAAGCGTCTACCTTCAGCCCAGGTCATGATCCCAGGGTCCTGGGACGGAGTCCTGCATCGGGGTCCTTGCTCAACCGGGAGCCTGCTTTCCCCTCTGCCTGCCACTCCCTCTGCTCATTGTTTCTCCCTCTCTTTCTCTCTCTCTCTGTCAAATAAATAAATAAAATCTTAAAAAAAAAAAAAAAGAAAGAAAATTACCACATCATCCTATCCTAGGCATAGCTCTTTGGAGGGCTTTGGTAAAATTATCAACAAACTGGGTAAAAAAATAACAGTTTACTTAAAAAGAAGCAAAAAATATATATATGCAAGCTCTCACTCTGTAAGTATAGCGAGAACACAATCATTGAGTCATCTGGTTATCTTATGGTTCATCAGCAATCCTATCCTAGGATCTCTGGGAATTAGATCCATTTCAGAGAAAATAGCAGAAGGAATTAAGGCTTAAGGTAAAATATGCATTGCTAAGCAGAAAACTGCTTTAATCAACAAGTCAAGCAAAGAAAATAGTTACTAAAATAGTAGAGACTGTTCTAGACATTGGAGAGAGAGCTCTAACAAATAAGATTCCAAACAAAAACAAAAACACAGAAGTGACTGTTTTTCCAAGAAACAGACAAGAAAATGAAGATGTTGGGTTGAACATTTTACAGAGGTGCATTTATACCATGGGGGCTAACTGTCCCTCATACCCAGAAGCTCCAACCCAGTTAATAGTCCTTAGTGAGAACTACCAACTAAGGAGGCAATGATAATAATGATAATGATAATAGCCCAACTTTACTAAGCATGTATTATATGCCAGGACCCTGCAAAGCACTTCCCATGCACTGCATCCATTAATTCCCAGAAACCCAATAGGGTAAGTCCTGTTACTATTCCTCTTCACAGGATTCTATCTTGAGAGTAATAAAGGTCTCACAGCAAGTAAGTGGTAGACCTGGGATATCCAAGTTTTTCAGTTTTTGTCTTTTAACTCCAAATCCTATATTCTTAGCATTATGTAGTCACTATATCATCTCTTGGTTCAGAGAAACTATACAATGAGCATGAACATATAAAGAGAGTTTTAACATTCTTTTTTGCTGTTGTTGATAAAAACCTATTCCACTTCCCTTGTACCATTAAATAACTGTTTGGCAAAGAATAGCCTGGGACATTTTAGTTTAATTAGTTCATGTTAATCACATGCATATTATCTTCCCTCTTATAAATTGCTGATGTCTTCATCAAACCATTTTTCAAATCACAGCAGAATTTGCACAAACTTGAGAACTAACTACAACACTGACTACATTCATACACAAAAACTACAAATACATATGCAGTTAGACACATACTAGAAATACATATGCATATATACATTTTAGAGAATACACACCATGAAAGTTGAGTAAGCTTGATCTTAGCTCATTTTGTTGGTGTTTGTCCACTATAATGGAATTGCTTCTTCTTTACCATTTCATACCCAGGCAAAGAGGCCCACTTCTCCCCACTGCTCCTGACAGTGATGCTTTGTCTGAATGTCTTGTTCTACATCTAAATAATTATTTAAAGAGCACAAATAGGGGCGCCTGGGTGGCTCAGTTGGTTAAGCAACTGCCTTCAGCTCAGGTCATGATTCCAGGGTCCTGGGATCGAGCCCCGCATCAGGATCCCTGCTCGGCGGGAAGCCTGCTTCTCCTTCTTCCACACCCCCTGCTTGTGTTCCCTCTCTCGCTGTCTCTCTCTCTCTCTCTGTCAATTAAATAAATAAATAAAATCTTTAAAAAAAAATAAAGAGCACAAATAACAACTCTGTGAACTCAAATTAAAAAGACCTCACCTTGCTATAGTCAAAATATTGCAGAACATATTAGAGGGAAGCAAAGCCTTCTGCAAAAATCAACTCTCAGTTGTCAGAGTCTGTATTTTGTGCAAATTTATAAGCAAAATCCAGATCTGATAATAAGTTTATAAAGCAAAAACCCAGTGAAATTAGATCACAATAAAGGAGAACAATGTATCCCAATTGTAGCAAGGCCATTCCCTCAGTCACACTGATTAAGGGTCACAATTAGTTCCTTAGAGCAGGGGAATAGGAGACTACTTGGATATCTTTTATAACTTATTACATAGGTCACTAGCTCAGTAAATGCAGTGTTGTTCTTATTACACACAGTGTGGCCATTCTCAACAAATCCTATTTTCTTCCCTATAAAGCCCATAGGCAAAGAACAGTGTCACATAAGATTAAATAGACTGATGAATCAGGCAGAAAATAGGTCTCTGCTACAGAGGGGGCCAAACTGGTACACGATACTTCCAGAAGGCAGGCTGGCTGTATGTCACATGACAAGAGCTTCTTGTGAGAGATAAACATATATCAAGTATTTTTTACTTAAAGATCAGAAACCTTTATTTTGCCTTTAAGGAGTCTGTAAACCTCCCAAAGTCAACTGTGTATGACAATTGTATGTGTATGTGCATTTTTCTGTAAAGAGAGTCCCCAGCTTTTATCATTTTCTCAGAGGAATCTGTGACCCCCCCCAAAAAAGGTATAGTATTATACCTACAAAAGCATATATGTACCTTTAAAAGGCAACACTGAAAAGCAGAGTCCCTCACTTACCATCTTGTGTAAAGAAAAAAGAACATGGTAAAATAAGTATTCATTGTGGGAAGAAAGCAAAAGAGGAGAAATATTCCAAGAATAAATAGTCATAGAGAAAAGAATATTTCCCTTAACGATGTCCAGAGCCCAAATTATATTATTCTCAGATTTTTTTTTCTGATTTTTTAAAAATTCATTCAAAGGGAAATCAGTCACCTAAAATGCAAAGGGAACAAACAAGCAGAAATAATGGTGGGCTTATAATTGCTGCAACATGTTTTTATTTTTTAATGTTATTAAAATATTGTTTTCTTTCAAAGCATATGAGTGAATAGATTCTCATCTTCTAATTATTTTTTCAAGAAAGATAGAGAAGTGATGGCTGATTAAACCATTTAGCAAACATAGTAGACAGGTCAAAGAATAAAAATAAGCTCACTTCAAAATTTAAAAAAGAAAGAGAAAGGAAGAAAAAAAGAACTGAAAAAGATTAGGCATTTAAATTGCAGCATTAAACTAAATATAATTAGACCTAACTTGGCCCTTCTCCCAGAGTTCATAAACCCACACCAAGGAGTTCTTCAGGGAGAGATATAGTCAAATTGTATCTCCTTTTAATGACTCATTTAAATGGCCAGCCCTGTCCTACCTGCTCTCAATTTTTTCTGTTTATACCATTCACCTTTCCTTTATGTACTTGACTGTTTGCCTGTGTCTGAAGTGTTTATTAGAGCAGCTTGAACCAAAGCAAAATAGATTCTACAATGTCTCAGGTTTGCAAATAAAAGAACTTTGACTATAATGTTAAGATCAGCCACTGTTGTCCATTCCAGTCCAGTCCATCTAAGTCCCCACTTTATTTGATATAACTATGAATGTAACTGTGATGTAACTATGGAACAAAGAGAGAAAAACTAGAAATATGAGGAAATATCACTCAAAAGAATTTAACTGGAAAAACAGGTCTTATTAATGAAGGGATTTTTTTTTCTTTTAAATAATTAAGCATTGCATAGGGTAAAAAAATCTAAACTTCTAAGATTTAAATCTCAACCCAGACTTCCAGTTTCAGCTCCTTCATATAAAGAGCTTGGAAGTTATCATTCATCCTTCCAAAAACAAAACAAAACAAACAAAAAAAATTGACAATCATTGTCTTTGTTTGGACCTGTCAGAGTAGTGAGGTCTCAGAGAAAACCTGAAATCTGGAACCACACTCGAGAGCTGAGATCTGCTAACCTGGAGGAGGAGCTGCTGGGAGCCATAGACTGTAGACAACTTAAATGGTAATTTTTACAAATTGATGAAGGCTGAACATGGACTAGCTCGAATATGAGAAACTCCTAGGGACCCACAGTCTTAGAAAGAATCCCACATTTTCAGGAGTTTTCTAAGGACCTCACAAAGTTCTCATAATAAAGATTTTCAAAAGATTCCCTTATGGCTCTTGCAAGGGGAGGGAAAGTGTAATTGTTATGAAATAAGTCCAGAGGATTCTCCATAACACAGACCTATTCTCCAGAGAAAAAGACTTTATCAGAGCCTTAATCTAGCTAAAGGAAGGGCAGTTCTCCTCCATACCAGCCTTAACTGGCCTTCCTGTATCATCTAAGTAGAGGGAGAGGGGCTCTACACCACTAGAAACAAGATACACAGATTCACTAAAATCATAAGATTACAGAATGTGTACCCTCCCCATCCCTTACCACCACACACCCACAGGGTTTGAGTACTGTAGATTACAGTTAGAAGAGCTGCAAACCAGAGACTCTCTTTGAAGAGGAGTACTTGGGGAAACCCAAATTCAAAAGGGAAAGCAAAAAAAAAGGACATTAGAAGCTGACACCTACTGCTACAGGAAACATTTTAAAAAGCCCAACTCCTAGCTTCACACTAAAGCCCTATTTACCTCAATTCTTATTACACAATACAATGTTCCTGGTTTCCAACAAAAAAATTTACAAGATATTCAAAAAGATAGAAAAAAAAAAAAAACCCACAGTGTGAGGAGACAATGACACAGATGTTGGAGTCATCACACAGGGAATTTAAAATAACTACAATTAATGGGCTAAGGGCTCTCTAAGGGAAAAAATAGACAACATGTAAGAATAAGTGGGTAACATAAGTAGAAAGATGGAAATTCTAAGAAGCAATCAAAGGAAATGCTAGAGATCAAAAATACTATAACAGAAGTAAAGAATACCTTGATGGGCTCATCAGTAGACTGGACGTGGCTGAGAAAAAATTCAGTGAGCTTGAAGATATATCACTAGAGACCTCTAAAACTGAAATGCAAGGAGAAAAACAAACTAGGGCAAAATAAAATTCAAGAACTGCTATGGAAATTTTTTCAAAATGTATTAACATGAGTATAATTAGACTATCAGAAATAAAGAGTAAACAAAACAGAAGAATTATTTGAAATAATAATCCTGAGAACTTTCTAAATGTAATGACAGACACCAAACCACAAATTCAGGAAATGTGAAGCACCACAAGCAGGATAAAAACAAAACAAACAAAGAAAAACTACACCTGAACATATTAAATTTAAACTTCAGAAAGCCCAATCAAAGAGAAAATCCATAAAGATGCCAAAGGGCGAAAAAAGAATGCCTTAGCTCTATAGGAACAAGGATAAGAATTACAGTGGACTTCTCATCGGAAACCATGCAAGAAAGAAGAAAATGGAATGCTCTGATATTTTCCTATTAGCACATTTAACTGGAAAATTGGGGATGTGAGGTACTTGAGACTAAATTAATATAACTCCGCAGGTTCTTATGTATCCCTACCTTTTCCAAGGGAAATGACTCAGGCTACATTTGTTGGCACCTGTACAGAATTTCTCTAAGAATAAGCACAAGAGGGTGCCTGGGTGGCTCAGTCGTTAAGCGTCTGCCTTCGGCTCAGGTCATGATCCCAGGGTCCTGGGATCGAGTCCCACATCGGGCTCCCTGCTCAGCGGGAAGCCTGCTTCTCCCTCTCCCACTCCCCCTGCTTGCGTTCCTGCTCTCGCTCTCTCTCTGTCAAATAAATAAATAAAAATCTTAAAAAAAAAAAAAAAGAATAAGCACAAGAAAGCAAGGAAGAAATGATATATGAGCTCATTTCTTCCAAGAAGAGGAGATTGTTTTTTGGAAGTTAACATGGCTTTGACAATAAGAAAAGGGAAATTTTATGGTTTGGATCTTAATTTCCCTTTTAAGAATTAAAAATGAAAAGAAGATTTGAGACCTTTACTTTGTAGCTATACTTTTTAACATAATACTTCTATAATGCTCTTTATAAAACCCACTCTGATGATCTCAGACAACATAACAGGCCATAGTTAGAGGTGAGAAATAAAATAGTGAGTGAATCTTCAACATAATATATGATATACTTTTCATTAATATTAATTATTATAAGCTGCTAACTCAAGGTTTCAGGAGATAACATCTGAACTGTTCATTTCTCTAGTGTCACTTAGTGGATCATGGCTATGCCCAGCTAGCTTCACTGAAATTTCAAAAACACTTAATGGATATTAAGAAATAAATATGGATGATGAAATAAATATACAGAAAGAAAGAAAGAATGATGGATAAATGTAACTGGCACAATGATACATTCTTTTTTTTTTAAGATTTTATTTATTTATTTGAGAGAAAGAGAGAGAGAGAGAAACAGCATGAGAGGGGAGAGGGTCAGAGGGAGAAGCAGGCTCCCCGCTGAGTCGGGAGCCGGATGTGGGACTCGATCCCAGGACTCCGGGATCATGACCTGAGCCGAAGGCAGTTGCTTAACCAACTGAGCCACCCAGGCACCCACAATGATACATTCTTTCCATGGTGATGAGGTAGAACCTTAAGGGTTGGCATACCCTCACCACAACCTAGGATAGTATAAAGGCAACAAATCTACAGGGTTGGGTTTTTCTGATCTGACAGATTCCTCACTTCATTAAGAACTGCTATGATAATCAAGAAATGAGCTGAGAGGTACATCTTATTACCTGAACATGTATTACTTGATCTTACGTTTGGCATGACTCATTAGATCATTTTAATGGTAAAGATAAAGTAAAATTAATTTCATCCAGGTTTCTAGCATCATATCCTTACCAATTCTCAAATCTGGTCCATCCTTTGGGTGAGTCTAGTTCATAGATACACAAGAACATCAGTAAATACACCAAGTTTCACAGACACTGGAATAAGACTTACCTGGAACTCTGTTAATATCATCGGCCAACAGAGGCAGCTCATCTTTGGATCTTCAGACTCTTACAGTTGGGTCCAGGAAGCTAACAGAAAGCACTGAAAAATAAGGGAATGGAGGGAGTAACAAAAATCTCCTCTCCCATCACCCTCCCTATGAGGAGAAGACATCAGGCTGGTTTACTGCCTTTATTCTTGGTTGTAATTCACAGAATTTTAGATCATAACCAATTAAGAAAAAAGAAGGAAGTTATGTATGTACATGAGAGAGAGAGAAAGATATATATATATTTACTATATTATATAATGGTGTGTTTGTGTGTTTGTGTGTGTGTGTGTGTGTGTGTGTGTGTCCATACAGCTTATATAACTAGGAAATACAAGGATTGAATTGTCAGGGGGACTGCTGAACCCAGTGTCATTAGATTTTACTCCTCGATCTGTTTTGCTTCCCTCTCTTGCTACAAATAGGAGAGAATTAGATCAATTCTCAGACAAAAAAACAAACAAACAAAACCAACAACTCATCCCTACATATGGTACGGAGAGAAAATCAGACATATCTGGATTTGCAGAATTCCAGTTTAGTACTCTCATAAGAAAGCCTCTCTCTCCCTCTTTCTCCTTCTCTCTCTCTCTCTTTCTCTTTCTCTTTCTCTCTCTTCCCATATGGTAGTGTGGCAGAGGGATAAACTAAGCCAGGAATTTTCCCTCAGATAGGCACAGATACTTCATTCTCTATCCTTCGGTCTCCTATCTCCTATAAATAAGAGAGCCAGGGACTGCATGAAAACTGATTTAACTGCCCCCCCCCTCCCCGACCACGCACCCATCAAATTATGTTCTCTGAATCTTTTGGATTTGGAAGTCACTGGTGATTTGGAGAGCAAAGCATATTTGTGCTCTAGTCAAATGTCCCAGTTCAGTTTACCAGAAAACCCCGTTTTGAGTCACAGACACCTGACTAATAATAAAATGGTACTCTTTTCCCCATTTGCCATGGTCCCTTATAGATAGGGTGAACATAGGTCCCAGTTTTCAAAAGGCAGTCCTAGATTTCCCAGCTCAATTATTAACAGTATTCTTTTCACACACCAGTATTCACTTTGGATGAAAAAATTGTTATGATCAACTTCCCTATACTTGCTCTTTTCCTTAGAAACCTCACAAATTGAGTTCCTGTATCAAGATGGGAATTGGACTCTACTGGGTATTCCACTGAGCCCTGACCAAATTGAAAATTTGTAAGCAAATGCAAAATATTTGTTTTAGGCCCCCCAAATTTGGGGTGGTTTGTCACAAACCAATAACTAACTAAAACATCAAAACCTAAACCTCATTCTTAACATTAGCCAATTCTCTTCCATGATGACTTTTTGGGAAAGAACTAGCCTTAAGTCTGAAACACTTCCTTATATATAAACTTTTTCTTCCAGATATAAAGAGTCCTCACAGCTGTGCTGGGCTTACCATATGTGTGGGAATATCTTTTCTTGTTTCTTACTCAGCATGTGCTCTTTTGTTCTGTTTACAGTATGTGCATCATATAACTCCTTGTCAACTTCATGGCTCTATGTGGTGAGGACAGGGTTCCTTCTACTCCGGCATGAGAAGAATGCTTGTGAAAACACATGGACAATGGGGCATTGATGCCCACCTCTTAATGCTGATTTTGCTCTATTTCTTCTCTTTATTCATCCAGTGCCTGACTGTTTTGTGTTTTCTTCAGTGATTCAGATACCAACATGCAATGGCCAGAACTATTTGGACATCTGTTCTTAGTGCTTGGCAGAGAGATGATCTTTGTTATCCTTCATGACTTTTTTGTAAATACCAATCCTTCCCTGGGATTGGTAACCAGTGCATGGTACTCTGTTCAAGAATGATAGGTGGCATGATACATTTATATCTTCTGAAGTTTCATTTATATCTTCTGAGGGTTTTTTTTTCCCTCAAGTACTTGTACCCTAACGAGCACCCTAAGGCATTAAAATTCTTTCTCCATGAATTTCTAATATCTTCTTTCCCCCAAAGATTAGATGAGAGACTAATGAATTTATAGCTAACCTTGTGAATAATAAGGCTCTTTTATTTTGTTACATTTTTATTACGTTTGTTAGTTAATTACACAGCAAAAATAACCAACACATTTCATGTGTCTTTGACTATCTTAATACAATGAGAAAAGATAAAAGAATTAACCTATCTCCTGTAACACTTTGGCAATACTGAAAATGTGTTCAAAATTTTCTTCCCCCAATAACCCGGAATTTTAGCATGTTATTCAGATAATTTATCAGATAATTCTTTATGAGAATAATTTTTAATCTTATTTGGTTTAAATTAGAAAAAAATAAAGTACTAATCAGGTAGAAAGTATTGAATTTAGATAGCAACTGTAATCCCAAAGAATTAAAATGATATGAAAGAAGATTTATGAGAGTAGATTAAAGGAAGAATATATTTTATCTGGGAAAAGAGACAATCCTCCAGGTAAATTAATAATAATTATTACACACATGATAGATTATGATATGCAAGATGTTGACCAGCTGTTCCTTATTTCCACTGAGTACTGACTATGAAGAAATGCATTTTAAAACACAGCAGAATTTTAAAAACAATAGCAGCAGAACTGTTGCAGAAATCCTTTTTTAAAATGTAGAGTGTCTCACTGATAGGAGGAATTCTTAATCTCAAGAAACAAACTGAGGGTTGCTGGAGTGGTGGGAGGTGGGAGGGATGGGGTGGCTGGGTGATAGACATTGGGGAGGGTATGTGCTATGGTGAGCGCTGTGAATTGTGTAAGACTGTTGAATCACAGACCTGTACCTCTGAAACACATAATACATTATATGTTAAAAAAAAGAAGAAGAAGAAGATATTAGGAAGGGTAAAATGAAGGGGGGGAATCGGAGGGGGAGACGAACTATGAGAGACTATGGACTCTGAGAAACAAACTGAGGGTTCTGGGGGGGATGGGTTAGCCCGGTGATGGGTGTTAAAGAGGGCACATACTGAATGGAGCACTGGGTGTTATACACAAACAATGAATCATGGAACACTACATCAAAAACTAATGATGTAATGTATGGCGACTAACATAACATAATAAAATTTTTTAAAAAATAAAAAATAAAATGTAGAGAGATTATTAACATTTAAAAATGTAATTATAAGGACTATAAAGCTTCCTTTCTCAAAAGATGTGTTAAAAATTCGAACAGACTAAATCTGATGTCCTAACACATGATGGCCAGTAGAGTCCTTAACGAGGAGTATTTACCTTCTCATTTAAAGTTTTGTTTTGTTTTTCCTGGAAGACTAAACATACTGTAGTGTACAATGAAAAACAATGATTTACTTTAATGTTCAACTTTTTGAGATGTGCTATTCTCTTTGAATGGTCCATTGTTATTATCACACTGTCACATTTCACTTATTTGTGATCTACCTGCCTTTTTTATAAATAGGTGGGGGGAAATACCTTACAAAGTCACACTGAGCCCTGTATTACTTGCCACCTTGCCTGTTTTACTTTATACTCTCCTAGTAGCCCTATTTTCCATCCAGTCCATTCTTTGCTATGCTAAGAATATGGCAGCACTGACAGCTCCTTCTGCCTGAAACTCTCCTTGCACATGGCATGGCTAGCCCTCTTTCTTTCAGGAGATTCCTGAAGTGTTACCTCCTCAGGACGTGTATCCTGACAACCCTATTTTATTCAACCCTCTCCATCACAATTCCCTGGGCACTCTATTCTCCTTTCTCTATATTTCTTGTTCTTCTCTCTCTCTCTTTTTTTTTTTTTTACAACATTCATCACCTTCTAACATATAATATTTTTATTTATCACATTTACTATCTATTGTCTGATTTTTTTCCCCACTAGAATGCAACATAATCTCCATATATTTAGGAATTTTATTTGTTTTGTTTGTTGAAACATAGGTATACCAAGTGCCTAAAGAAGTGGTTGACACTCATTATATATTCATTAAATGAATGAATAGATAAATAAATATAAAAGATAGATCCAATTGAGTATTTGCCTAAATCAAGTCATGGAATACCTGATTATATATAATTCCTGATTATATGTATAAATGTCTTCTCTGCTGTTAAGCCATAGGGATTTTGTGGTTCGAGTAAAATGAATTGCAGGCGTAAGAAGTAGATGGACATACACATATATAGAAACACATAAAATAAATATCTTAGGATCAAAAGATAATGGCAGGCCTTGCTGATAGACATTTTATAGAGACTTTCAAGCCCAGTTACCTAGAATATTATGTTAGCCTTGATATCTCATGTTATATTTACTAGTTTCCTATACTATTAATCTCAACTCACATATTATGATTGCTTATTGGCAAGTCAAGGAGGGATATTATTAGATCCCTCTAATAATAACTTAGGGATAACTTAGAACTATTGACTCAAAGGGAAAAAAAAATTTGTAAGTGTGTCACATAGAAACAATGCTAAATTGGGTTAACCTAGTCAACCACTGCTTGCCCTTTGCACCCACTCTTAAGCCATGCTATTCTTTAAGGTGCACTTTTTACTGAAATTTTCTATAAACCAAGAAGTAAACTAAATGCTTTACATTTATTATCTCTGGTCCTCTAGTAATTATTCTAAAATACACATTTTTATCTTATTCTACAGAAGAAAATAAAGATTCAAAGAGGTTAGTTAAATTCTCCAAACTCACACAGCTAAAACATAAAAAAGCCTGGATTCAAGCCAAGGTGTGTGGATTGTTTAAGACCCATGTTCCTTCTACTACAGCAGGCTGCCTCCCTCACTTTTTGATTGTTTTTGCCACTGTCTGAGAGCAGGAACATTGCTACAGATCATCACTTCAATAGTAATTTGGCTTCCTGGCAGCCACCATGAGAGTGAACTCGGGGATGTGGGGGAAAAAATCGGAAAATCCTCAGTCCCCTTTGCCCCTGTCACATCATGAATTTTGACGAGACTCCAGATCATCAAATTAGTGCCTCCTCTTCATGTGGACCTTTCTGGCAGATCAGTCAGTACTGCAAGCAAAACCATCCATAACCCACCATGAGGCATGTTCTAAGAAGGTTTGGTGGATCAAGCCTCTGGGCAACAGCACAGGTCCTGCTTTTTAGCTCTACCTGGAAAGCATTTTGGTTTTTGTTTGCTTTATTTTCTTGCAAATTAACCATAAATTCTCATTGGGTACATACGGACATTTCAAGGCCTTATAAAAACTGTCAAAATATTACATGCATACTACATTGGTGCACTTCTGTTCTTTTCTCCATTTTTGTTTTCAGAAAAACATACTCTGCAAATATAGGGTCTGCAGCCTAAGGTGTGAAGTACGACCATACAAATTTCTCTCTGTATTCCATCTCATTCACCAACCCCACACTTTAAGCCCTGGATTTAACCTTCATATTAAAGAGTGAAAGGTTAAGTAATTTGTTTCAGTTACTTATAAAGAGTTATCCAAACATCCCAGTTCTTTGACCAGGCTTCCTGCCTCCTACACTTTAATTCATTTTCCAACTCTGTAACATGCTAAAAATTAGCCGAATGGGTCCAATCACAAATCATATACGCAAATTATAATGTACCAGTATAATAGTGTTATCAACCATTTATGACATACCTTCTTATTCCAGACTCCCTTTCTCAGACTCCCAGCAGGCACCCAAACACATAAAATATCCCAGAATATGCACACAATATTTGAGACTGAGTGAGCTTAAAAACAAAACCAAACAAAACAAAACCCACCAGTCAGCTTTTCCAAAACATACAGACTTCAACACAATGAAATATTTCCTCACCAGAGACTTTCATGATAGTGGCGATCAATTTTTTAAAAGGTTAACAGAACTCTCTTTAGCTTTTCAACAAAATTATCCCAGTCATCAAAGTTGTGCAGTCCAGAGACTCCAGTGTGTTCAGCTTCAAGATTTTGTAGAAAATCCCTAGTTTTTGAAAAGAACTGAGCATATCTTACATGATCACACTTATTTATTTGGCCTACTCACTGATGTGCTGGTGTGTTTATTGAGGAAAATTTTTGTTTTATTCTTTCTGGCTTGTTGGCTTCAGAACACTCTCTGGCCCCATAGGAAGCCATTTCGATCTAAAGAAGCCACTCTCCAAAGAGCATGGAGCTGCTGCAATATTTATGAAATCTAAAACCTGTCTTCTTGATCTTTTTAATAAAGATCCTAGAGGAAGGTGTTGAGGCTAATAAAGAGAGAAGGTAGAAGAAAAGGCAGCCTGTAAGGGAGTCTAACAGTGCACTCCCAGCAGACTGCTAAAATGTAAACAGAGAGGTGATCAATGACGGACTCTGTTCCTAAATTAAGTCTTAAAATGCATATTAATGAATGCTTTTTGGAAAAGTATATTACATTGAGAATGACACTTAGGCAAATGGAAGCTAATTTTAGATTCAGCCTCCCACTCAGCTGAGTTTCCTGACCAGGAAATATGTGCCTAGTCAGTGGGTAGAGTTGTATGGTTCATTTTTAAAGTAATCTGGAAAGAGGATTTAAAAAAAAAGAAAACTTCCCAAACATAAACAGGTCAAATGTGGCTCTCAACTCATCCCCGAAGGGTCTCTTAGAAAGATTCACAGCTGTTCAGTTTTATAGGGCCACCTGCCATACTGATGAAAGGGATGGGATTGCTTTGAATAGCAAGGGAAAAAAGCCAACCTCCTGGAAATAAGCATGAAAAACTGAAAAGATTAGGATTCAGTATCTCGAATCTATGAAACAACTGTGCAATGTAAAGCATATTCATGAGTCCAAGAAGAAACAAAATTAGAACTGGTCTAATTCAAATTGAATATTCTTCTGAGGGCAGTAGCACAGTGAAACCCCATCTTTCCTTTATTAAATAAGTGGCTAGATGAATGTGATGGAGCATAAATTAAAAGGCAGAAGAATTTTAAGGGATGAGGCTGGTGAGCTGGTCAGAGGCTAGGTCATGCAGAGGGTTGCCAATCTTGGATATTATGCAGGCTGATGGCTTTCAGGCTTTTAAAAACAGTCAATTCCTTTCCTTTCTTCCACTTCCCCCCATCCTTTTACCACCATCTCCCATGTCATATGGCACTATAATATATAAAATATAAATATTATATATATATATAAATTTTATATATATAATTTTATATATATATATATATATAATATATATATATATAATGGATTCACTCTGGTTAAGAATGGAAAATAGAGTATAGATGTGGTGAGAAGCCAGGAACTGGACTGTTTCTGACTGCATAAACTCCCCCACCAAGCCCCACCATCACTACATGGACCCACAGACATTTCCAATGAACCCTAAGGCTTTCAGAAAACAATGTTGAAAACTGCTCATGTCAACAATTAAGTGTACTTGAAAGTGTTAAGCAAAAGATGAACACATCCCAATTATGATTTAAATGCTGAACATCATTCTGAGATGGGTAAGAAGACAGATTTGAGCCTGTGAGCTGGAAGGCAGGGCAAGAGTTGGGAGACTATTGCAGTTGTCTAGAAAAAGAAGGTGAATGGCTCAAACTAGGACAGAGGTCATGAGAATAATATGTAGAGGTGATATGAAAAGACTTGGTGATTAATTGGACGTGGGAAATTCAGGGGTAAGGAGGATTGAAGAATATATGTTAGGTTGGTTCCAAGCACCATAACTGGGTAGAGGTGTAGAGAATGCTAGCGGAACAAATATTTATTTGGAGGATAGGGATAAATTCAGTTTTAGTTATTTTCAGGTTGGGGTGCTTGAGAGGTTAAGTCAGAAATAATATATATGAATCTGAGTCTTGAAAGACAATTCTAGTTTGGATATTTATATTTAGTGTCATTAACATAAATAGAATTAAAATTTAGTGAAGCAGTAGACAGAAAAGAAGAATCTATTTAAACTTGAACTCTATGGGCCAACATTTAGGGGATGGATAATGCAAAACAGGTATATGATAGAGTCAGAAAAGATACAGTATGAGAAATAGGAACAAGGAGAATATCAAGAAAACCACCAAAAGGTTTTAAGAAGAAAGAGATTAGCATTGTTAAATGCAACAAAGAGGTCCACAAAGACAAAAAAGGAAAATATTTCTTTGGGGTTAGCATTTAAGAAGTCATTTAAGGGACTGCCTGAATGGCTCAGTCGATTAAACCTCCGACTCTTGATTTCAGCTCAGGTCACGACCTCAGAGTCTGAGATCAAGCCTCCCCTCCCAGGCTCCACACTCAGCAGGGAGTCTGCTTGAGCTTCTCTCTCTCAAGTCTCCCTGTTCTTCTCCTGCGTATGCTCTCTTTCACTCTCTCTCAAAAGTAAATAAATATCTTTAAAAAAAGAAAAAGGAAGTTGTTTGGGATAAAAAAAAAAAGAAGTTGTTAGTCAGAAATTGGGTTACAGTAGTTGGCAAGTGAATGCAAGGTTAAAAGGAACCAGGGACTACTACAGACAGGGAGGGAGGAAAAAAAATTGGACAATAGAAGAGGATTTATAAGATGAGTAGTGGAGCATGCAAAACCATGTCTGGCAAACAATAGGTATGCAATCAATACTGAAGGGATAACTGACTGAATGACTACCAGAACGAATGAGTGAAATAAATAGGGAGAATAGTTAACAGGGTAAAATCAAGGAAACATAACATGTTTATAATGATTATATTTCTCTTACATTCTTCAAGCTACTTCAAATCCTTTGGCTAATTAAATGAGAAATCAATGATTTAATCAATCAGGAATCCTGATAGTATTCAAATTTACCATGAGTCTTGCCATGTTTCCTTATCCTCGGAACGGGATGAGAAAGGATGAGAATTGAGCTAACATTTATTCATGGTGAGTACTTCACTTGCATTATTGCATTTGATCTTTGAACAATCCTGTGAGGCAAGTATTATTATTTCATCATCTTACAAATGAGGAAACTGAAGGTCAGAGGGGTTAAGTGATTTGCCTGAGGTCTTACATCATTATTTATATGGTACTATTGTCAGCTATCAGAATCAGCTACTATAAATACTGTATAAAAGAAGAAAATAGGTCTGTGAGTGCAATTTAAAAACTATTCTGATGAGAAATTGAATGGCAATAGAATGTGTTTAGAAAAACAGGAAATACTTCAAACGTGGGAAGCAGGAAAAATACTTCAAACACTGAACATAGAGGATGAGAATGTAGGTTTTGGAATCAGACTGTCTATGGTCTATGATGTTGGTCAAGTTATTTATCCTTTTCATGCCCCGATGTCCTCATCTGATGAATGGGGATTAAAATCTTTCCTCCCTAATGCATGATATAATTTATGCAAAATACTTGGGCACAGTGCTTGCCACATGGTTAATACTTAATTCGTGGAAGTTATTTTTCATCCTTGGTATCATTATCTTTTATTAGAGTGACCTAAAAGAGAAAAATCATAACTGTGACATTCCTTTTTAAAAGAGTTCAGAGATAGTACGTTTAAAAGGTATAAAAGTTAATGCTAGGAAAATTTGTCTTAGAGTATGTCCATTTGGAACAACTCCAGCAGTCTCATGGGTGAAAGATATATGTGAGCTGCCAAAGAATATGAGAGTTGGGCCAGATTTTTCCAAGATCTATGCCTGAAATTCATTAAAAAGCAAAAAAATAATTTCTCTATTTACATTATAGAGATTGTAAAGAAAACATCCTTGAGCTCTGTAGCTGAATGATAAGGTGACTTGATAAGCACGTGACCGTGCTTCTGACAGGTTATCCTGCTGTGGAACGAATCAGTCCTCTCGTCTTTGAAAACTCTCCTCCTGACCTGAAAACTCCAAAAGAGAGAAGGCAATTCTATTTCTCTGGATATTCTAGAGGACAACTGTCCTTGAAAGAGTGACATGAGGGGCGCCTGGGTGGCTCAGTCGTTAAGCGTCTGCCTTCGGCTCAGGTCATGGTCCCAGGGTCCTGGGATCGAGCCCCGCATCGGGCTCCCTGCTCCGCGGGTAGCCTGCTTCTCCCTCTCCCACTCCCCCTGCTTGTGTTCTCTCTCTCGCTGTGTCTCTCTCTGTCAAATAAATAAATAAAATCTTAAAAAAAAAAAAAGAAAGAGTGACATGAGCACACCACCACTCTAAAGTTAACCATCGAATCGTCTATTCCGACCATGATATGTGCATCAGCCTTGATGCAGCTGCCCATCTTTGGAGGAATCCAGTCCCAGGAAGGGGGTTTCAACCGTGAAGATGATACTTCCCTCTCTTAACGTGAACGGCGCTGGCTAAATGAATTGAAGGGAGGATATATATAAAATTCTAAAGTCAAATCCACATGAAAACAAAAGACAAAGTAAAGTTATTTATCGAGCACGGAAGCTTGACCTTTGAGTGGCAAAGCTGGCAGAGACCATGTCCTGTAATGGAAACAAATTCCTTAAAGGGTGCCTATGGGAGTCCAATAGCACATAAAAGTAAAATACAGCTGAGGGCTAGAAATGATGAAAAGATGACCTGTGGTCCCTGAGCATAGCTTCAGCCTAAGGAAACATTTTATTAGATCGGGATAAAAAGAACAGCAAACGATTTTCTCTCCCTCACTTCTGTTCTCACTACCTCTGAGTGTAAATATCACCTATGGACAATGAACAGAAATACTACAGAGAAGCATAACTGATTGGATGAGTATGAAGGAATTTAGTGTAAAAACCAGAATAAAGAGAGATATAAATGCAGTTTATCTCTAGACACAACTCTGAGAGGAAATATATTATTGTGTGTAAGATCCTAGACACTATCATCAAACCACTTGGGACTGAATCCTAACAGGTGTTAGCAGTGTGGTCTTTGGCAAGTCATTTAATTTTTCTCAGTCTCAGTTTTTTAATCTGTAAAATGAGGATTACATTGGTACCTATGTCATGGCATGATGAAGAAACGTGCTTTTCTTCTTCCTTAACTATGAATTCTTTGAGGGCTCAGAGTATGTTTCATGAAATCAGCTTATATACCCAATTCCTAATGTGGTGTCTTTTACTTTCCATAGTAGAAAATAAAATATTTGTTGGATAAAATATGGAATAAATTATTCCTTTAATGCAACCACTGCATTACCTAAGAATTTTCCTAGGATACACCCAAATTCATGTTTTACTTAACGCCAAATAGAATCAAGGATAGTTTACATGATCCTTACCTTGCATTTCTGAAAGATTATTTAATAAAAGTCGTAAACACTGTAATCAAATTTTGGTAAGCTATAAAAGATGGGGATTGAAAAGAACTGTTTATTAAAAATAGTTTAACATGAAAAAGTCTAATGGACATTCTAAAATCACATTGCTCCTTAGTGTTGTTATTAGCTATATAAAATTAGGCTGTCAAATGCTGCTTTATGAATAGTCAGTAAGGATGAAAAAGAAATCACAAGGGACAAATCACTGTCATTCACAGAAGACTACCTGGCAGTCTAAGAATTAAGTTCACTCTTCAGGGCATGCTATCCTCAGCTGTTATAAATATGCCAGAATGCCTCTGTCAGCAGGCTTAATAAAGAGGCCGCCTCCACCAATATGGTGCTTGTAAGGTGCAGTCTGTTGCTCAGAGGGAAAGGGAACAAAGACATTTTGTTTTCAATTATTGTCACTTTGCCTTTTAGCTCAACAGAGCAATTCCATGACCAGTAAGACAGACAGGATTCTCAACAGTAGAGTAACCAAACAAAATCCCTCTAATTAAATGACACTTGGCAAGGGCCGACGACACCCAGAGTCTAGTTTAGAGCAAGTTGTCTCTACATGGAGTCAGTAGCTTAGCATTTAGGGGTTAGGAAGGACTTTTACATTTGCAGAGGATTCCACTGCCTCATTCTGAACTACTTTTGGGCCTTAGCTATGCATGAATTTTCTCAGGGGCTCACTGGTTTATTAATCCTTACAATATGTCATGAAATAAATAGAAGTCTTTGATACAACCATGGTCTTTTACAAGTGGTGTACAATTACAGTCCCCTTATCTATTTTTCTGCCTGCTCTCCTAACTAAATACTTTATTAACCTACATCCCTGGCATCATTTGATATTCTCAAGTTTATGTATTTAGCCTACATGTTTCCAGAGGTTAGAAAGTGGTTTATAGAGTGTATTTAGGAAAAACCCAAGATTTTCTTTAAGTCATGGCAATGGCAGGCCTGTGTGACTGTGGTAGAACCAATCTGTAGCTATCCTTTAAGGTCCTAATCTTAAAATCACAGGAAGTTCTGGAACTCTGAGATCTAAGAAGCCCCAGGGCCCAGGGCAGTAAATGAATGGTAATACATGGCCAAGTGGTCTCCATGGACCACTGAACAAAAGAAGATAACATAGTTGTACAAATCAGAAGATAAAATATCAATGATTATATTCTTATAGTCATTTGTGGAATATATATGGATGGTGTTCTAGAATCTGCCAATGGGAATCACAGAACTATTTCCTACTCTAGGAGTCATAAATCCCTGGGGAACTCTGTGGAGTAATTAAGGGTCTTCAAATCCAAAGGTAAAGGCAACACTGTTAGGAGAATGAATAAAACATCTTTTGTACATAAATGTACTTTCAAATGTATATGGACACTAATAAATACACAATGTATTTAAAATATTTCCTGAAAGCATAGTATCTACTGAATGTTACATTTTTTATTATTAACTGATTCTAAAAGTTGAACTGACAGCAAGATTGTGAAGAACTGTAAAAAATGTTGATAATCAAGTGAGTTCCTCTCATTCCAAAGAACTTAGAAGCACCTCCAAAGAGAAAACAATAAACTTAATACGTATGAAAATTGGAAAAAAAGGAAAAGTGTTTCAGCTACCAAATTTTCAATCCAAAGAAGAGATCTAGAATTACTGAAACTTACTCCAAGTGCACTAAAACCTATCTACCTCCATACAATACCAGCATTCTGCTGTAAGACAAATATTAATGTGACTTCCTGATTAGCACTTTGATGTTTTTCACCCTATTCTTCCTTTATGTGTCTGAGAGATTGAAACACTAAATTTGCTGATCTTCTATTGCAGCATAAGTTTTATGAGACTTTCAGTATGCCATTGTTCTTGCTTATTCATTCTTTTCTTCTCTCATCTTCTATCTGTAGAGTTCTTAGTCATAGATGGGTGGCTTATGCTGACATGCTGAGTTTTTTTTAAACATTTATCTTGTGATAGGTGAAATGGTCTACACATTTTAATATCTGAATATATCCTCCATGTCTAATTCAATTCCCCAAGCAGTATAGAAGATGCAATCTAAACATTTCCGGTAGGAGTGAATAATTTACATAGAGAAATAGTTCTTGCTAAAAGCACCTAAAATGATTTATATTTTACTCATTGAGACATGAGATAGAAAGCTGTCTCTACTAATGACCTTCATATTATGATATGGAACATATGGAATTATGAACTATAAATCCTCTAAAGGCAAAAATGTTAGTCTTTTTGTTTTTCATATTATGTTGTTTCATTACCATCTAACACAATAACTGGTATATTATAGATGTGTGTTGGTTTTTGAATGAATAAATAAATAATGAGTAAATCATTGAATTTTATTAGCAATTTAATAACTCAACAAATTCACTTTGGCCTGAAATAATTAGCTCAGTGGTGGAAATAAGGGGTAGCTTGGAATAGGCGAGAGGGGGCTTTAGAATCCATACCTCTATCACCTCTTCCCCAAAGTCATTTCAAACAAATATGAAATCTAAATTGAAACAATTTGCTCTCTTTCTACGTGTAGTTCAGTTCAAGATTTGTCAACTGCCACATTCTTCCAAGAAGACTACCCCAACCCAAGTTTGTTTTACAATGAAATTCTAGAGTTGGACTGAATCAGGAACTAGCCGAATCCATAAATTGTTCTTCATTTTCCTCCCAAATATTTTGTTAAAATTTCCAAAATTCTGTATAAGTCTGCCATAGCATTGCCTTTCTCAATTACTCTGAGTCACTAGAATATAAGCTCCACAAGGACAGACTCTTAGCTCAGTTTGCTTAATAATGCATTCCAAGCACCCAAACAATGTTGAGGGCATATAATTGACATTAAGTATACATTTGTTGAATTTTTAATGTTTCACCTAACTCCATTAAATACACCATAGCCCTCGATGCTTCACGCCACTATATGATTCTCTGCCTACATTCATTCCTTGTTATCGGACTTGACACCTTATTGTCCAAATTATGTTCCTCTTACTCAAAACCCATTTACAAAAAAAAAAAAAAGACAAAAACCCCCCACTATAATCAATACAGTGGAGACATTTAGTTATTAATTAGACGCCTACTTAGATATTGTTTCTTTGGGCGCCCAATAGTGAAACACTGTAAGATTACCACTGAGTGGCAAGAACAAGAAGGTGCCAAAGCAAGAAGGTGAAATAGTCACTCCTACCCACATCAGCAGTTATACTTTAGAAATCCCTTCTCCATACACGACCTTATTTGATAATCTTCATAACTGTTTTTGTAGAGTCAGAAAGATCTTATTTTCTCAATATTGAGGAAAAGAAACTGAGGCTCAGAGAGGCTGACTTGCCTGGGTACACACAGCTAATAAAAATTTGACCAAGTCCTTACCCATTCCCCTTGAAAATTTGCTTTCTATCCAGCACTTTAGGTCCACACGCATTCCAGAGTTATTATATACTTAGGAAATGGAGAACAAACCAACAAATACTAAATAGAGGCAAGGATATATCACACATTTGCCACACTGGATTGCTGTGTAACATCTGTAATAATGAAACTGAGGAGTAAAATGAAAGACTAAGGAACAAGCCTCAATCTCATAGAAACAAGCCTTCCAGTGGAACAAGTCTATGTGCAGTAAAAATTGGAAAACTGTGCAGAAGACAGAGAAGTCTGTAAAGGCACAGGTGGACAACTTTTCAAAGTGAAAGAGATAATTGTAATTCTGCAGGGACACACACCCTCCAGACCATGTGGTGGCTGCTTTCCAGACCTCTGTCACACTCTGCGCCGCATGTCCCTGAAGTCAGTGGGGGGAGGAGGGCTTCTTTCCTTTCTCACTAATCATCCTTGACATCCAGTTGGCACACCCATCAGGGAGTCTATTTGTGGCTTTCTAGGTCAGCGTGGCACTGCGCGAGTAGAGTGTCGGTATTTATAGGTAGCCTAAGGTTGTCATTAGACTTACTTTGCATTGTTTGGGGAGCTCTGGGATACCTGTGCCTTCCCTGGGGTTCCATTTGCAGATGTGTTCCTGTGTCCTTTGAGGGAGGCAGATTCGATCCAAACTTAAAGAAGCTTCTGCTGTAGGACCCCTCACTTGCACGGGCCACTTCTAAGTGGCAAAAGGTCCTAGTAATACCTCTACATAGTCATGTATTTTGTAAATTTTATAAAAATTGCTCTATTTTTCTTTTCTTTTTTTTTTTTTTTTTTGAAGATTTTATTTATTTGAGAGAGAGAGAATGAGAGACAGAGAGCATGAGAGAGAGGAGGGTCAAAGGGAGAAGCAGACTCCTTGCTGAGCAGGAAGCCCGATGTGGGACTCGATCCTGGGACTCCAGGATCATGACCTGAGCCGAAGGCAGTCGCTTAACCAACTGAGCCACCCAGGCGCCCCGCTCTATTTTTCTATTCCATCTCTTCTTCTATTATATTTCCCCTTATGTCTGGTGGCTTTAGAGTAGCTACTGGTATATTTTGAAACTGGCTAAAGGTGGATTAAATTGGAGATACATTAATTTGGGTTTATAAAATATATTTGCGTAGTTTACAGATACTTTCCTGTGTAGTTAAGTTACTGGTACCAAGGTTGTTCAGCTAGTGAAAGTAAGATATGGAACTTAAACTGACCTTTGTCTGACTCCAATGCTAATGAATTTAACACTATACCAAATGGCTCTTCATATGCATAGTGACCAGCAATAGGCATTTGATTCCTTAACCTAAAGGCAGGAGTAGAGAGCTTTCAGCTGCTTGCCAAAATCTGACAGGAGATCACATTTCTTTACCTAACCCTGACACACTTGTCTAGCCTTATCCCTGATTGCTCCCTTGGTATACACACCATAAGTACGCCACAATTCCCTACATTCTACTCATATAGGTCTTCTTGCACACGCTCTTTCCGTGGCCTGAAATAGCCAGACCCAATAATATTTCTACAGATTCTTACTAAGTTCTGATTGACTTAACGTAAAGTGCTGACATTGACAAATATAAAAATCATAATATACCACTACTATGAGGTTACCAATGACAATTGCTTCATGAGAGTTATCAAATTAAACAACATTTAAGAATACTCCTGGTACGTAGGGGCGCCTGGGTGGCTCAGTCGTTAAGCATCTGCCTTCGGCTCAGGTCATGATCCCAGGGTCCTGGGATCGAGCCCCGCATCGGGCTCCCTGCTCGACGGGAAGCCTGCTTCTCCCTCTCCCACTCCCCCTGCTTGTGTTCCCTCTCTGGCTGTCTTTCTCTCTGTCAAATAAATAAAACCTTTAAAAAAAAAAGAATACTCCTGGTACGTAGAAACTTGTAATGCTCTGATATCTTACAATTCAAATAAGAAACTTTTTCCTACATCTAATAATTCCAAAAATTTACATGACAAAACCAATAGGGTTGAAAAGATGAAAAGAACTTTGCCATGTTGTCAAAATTAAATATAATCTTCTTATGAATGCTGGTAAAGAAAAGATTTAATCGTGTTTCTCTTTTCTCTGTTTCTACTGGCACTGCAAAATTGTTGTCAAAGATTATACAGCCAAAATGCAGGCCAAAAGGTATTACAGAGGTGTGTTGAGCATTTAATTAACAAAAAATAACATGCTATTTTTCTGGATTTGATGCTTATTATAGCATTTGTTCCTTTTTCAGAATTTGTACTTTGTTGTGATTTCTTTTTTTCATTCTACATAAAATATTTATTTTGTTAAGGTAATTTTATATTTTTTCTTAAAGAAGAACCCCAAATTGTATAAGCTTCAGGCTCCACAAAACCTGAGTTTGGTTTTGTTGGAGGAGGACTTTTAAAGAAATCACAGATTAATGATGTATCTAAAGGTCTGAATTTAGATGCCGTCAGGACAACACAAGGGGTCTCCCTGGCTATACAGAGAGAAGAAATTCACTTTGAGCTAAAAGAACATAAAGGAAGCTCTGGGGAGTCAGGAATGTGACACTCTGTGATGTTGCATGAATTTGTTTCCTTAGGCAATCACAAACAGTAGAGAAAGAATTATTAGTAAAGTTGTTCTCAACAGATTTGCATTTCAGTGGTGCTGATGCTGGATAGCTCAGTGGGGAGATGGTTCTGTTCCTTCTCTAGAAAAATTGGGGGAAGGACCCAGAGGATAGCTTCAGGGAGTTACCAAGAAGGCCTGCTGAAACCAGGATTATCTGAAGCCCACACTGGCAGGTTAGTAGTGACAAAGGGGTCAAGAAGTATTTTACTGAAGAAGTCATTGATCCACAGGATGCTAAGCACAGGATGAGACCGAATGCACAGAGCAGCAATTCTCGGTGGGAACCATGTCACACATAGGGGTGTTTGGGAAATGTGTAGAGATATTTTTGGTTGTTGCAATGATTGTGGAGCACTGATGGCTTACTGGTCAGGGATCCTAGATGGTCTTCAATGTGCAGAACGTTCAAGCCTAAAAAGGACTACTGTATTTTATGTTCTGCACTAATTTCAAATGTGCTTCTGGATATTGATGTCGAATGGGTGATTATCCTATTTGTAAGTATTTGAGTCTTTTTATATAAATACGATGTACTTTTGTATGGTTCCAACATAAACTAGATTTTACACCATGTAAATAATGGGAATTTGTTCATAACTTCCCCACAGTTTGTTCATCCCTTCCAGATATCCTGTCTTGGCAAAGGAGCATGTATGTGTCACTTCCATTACCAATATATCGTGCCTAAGTCATTTTGTATTTGCAGGAGTTGCATTTATGGAATTGTACCCATACACAGAAATATACTTATATTTCACTGATTTCAAATTGTCAAATGTAAAACAAAGTTTCTTATAAGTCTTAAAAACGTATTCACTATCAATATGCTCATGTTCTTATTTCATCATTTATTCTATTGTGGCGGATCCTGAACATGTTCATAATGTCAAAGAATGGTTTAGAGATGTTTACACAGTTATTTTGCTTGCTAAAAATTGGTTTCTCAAATATGAGAGAGGAAGCTTGTAGGTTGAATTAAGTAATAAAGGCAAAAAAAGAATTTATAAGAGGAGAGAGGCTCTAGCCTGGCAACAGTGAGCCTTGTGTGTACAAATTGTTGGTTAAGCCTGTTGGCTGGAAACTAACGTGGGAGCATTTGGACTTTGAAGAGGACAACTAAGATACAAAAAAAGACAATTTCAGTGATTATGGATTCCCTAGAAAGCCTTGAGAGTTTCAGATATAAGCATTCATGACAGGTTGTCTGTGTTAGGTCCCCTGGGTTAGGTCTGCCCCATATCCTTCACTAGAGTTTTTAAATATTGTCATATACAATATTTTATTTTAAATTACTTTTCTTTTATATTGTTCTAGGGCTATTATTAAGTTTTCAGGAGTTAGGTAAATAGATGGCTTACATTAGCTGTGACTTTTGTATCAGGAGAAGACAAGAGTGTTACAAAATGTTCACTATGAAAAAGCATGGAGCAAAGCAGCAGGACGAGCTCATGCTTAGAAGCCTTTGGCTTGGACTTTCCCTTTGGCCATAGGTCTCCCACAGGTGGAAAGGGGTCCCTAGCAGAGTGTCTCCCATATGAGAGATATTCAACTCTTGTTTAACATATAGATGGATGAACTTAAAAAAAAAAAATAGGTTTTATAACCCTCACATGCCTCTGGAAGGAAAGTAGAGTCTTTCATTTTGTTTGTTTGTTTCTTTTAAGTAAATGATCTACTGAATAGAAAGGTGATTTGGGAAGTTTGCAGTTTCAGAGAAATTATAGGTAAAGAAGCAAGTGAAAAGAACTCAAGATTTCCCCTCAGAAACCCTTTAGATTTGGCCTGAGGAAACTCAATGGAGCATCTTTTAAAAATCAATAATTTTAAATTTTACTAGGAATAAAAACAGAAGTAGATTCCTAAGCCATGAATTCTCTCCGGCTTCTAATAACCCAGAATAGCTAGGCCATGTTGGATATGCTTGCTGCCAAAAAAATTTATGGCTTTATAAAATAAATGGCCAAATCAATGTGGGTATTATATTATTCCAGAGAGGGTGTTTCACATATTGGAGTGCAGACATATCAGCAATTCACCCTGTTACTAATAGTAGTTACACCGTGATTTTTCTCAACATTATGGAGACCGCCATGCTCTCTCTCCACAGTCATCAATTCAAGTGGCACTCTAATGGTTACAATGCTTACTAAGACAACCCCTAAAGGAATTCCTATTTCCCAAATCACCTGTCCATACCAACACCTACCCATACCTTCTCTTAATAATATAGTCATCTTAAACTTTCTACCAGCACTATAAGTAAACCTATATCCCAGATAATATCTCATCTTAGTTTTCTGCTATATCTAAGTTGTGCCCCTATTGGAATAAGCCTCAAAACCAATTTCTCTCCCAGACTCAGCCTCTCTTGCCAGCGCTTGGCTTCCTTCCTACTGGTGCTCTGCTTCTCTCTACAATTCACTAGCAGTTCCAATGATAGGTACAGGTGGATGGAAAAGACCTAGCCAAAGTCATTCTACCTCTAGAAGTCTCACAAGTTTCTCAGCATTATCATATTCAGATATATCATAGGATGGCATACTAATGACTTCATTCATTCATTCACTTATTCACTGTTGGCTGAGTGTTTGTGCTGTGTTTTAGGTGTTGAAGGTGGTTTAAAGACCTATCACCTGGTCTCAGAACAAACACAGTCCCATCATGGGGACAGCTATTTTCTGTCACTTGTCAGTCTGCTGCCAAGGTGGCAAACACTGCAGAGTAATGAACTCCCATGAAAATCATCAATAATTAAGAGCCACTAAAAACTCTCCTCAGCCTTTTGAAAGTTACGGAAAACAACGGGCAATTTAAAAACTGGCAATTTTTAAAATCTTTTCTGTCTCTTGATTAAGACTTTGTTAAACAAAATTTATGACTAAAAATCCTAAACCTCCTTTCCAGAATGTGAAGTGTGGTGATAATGGCTTGGAACTACAACCACATGAGAAAATGTGTTAGACTCTAATGTGTATGCAAGCAGAGCATCAACAACATATTCAGTTTCATAAAAAGCAGTACGTAATCTCTATGCTGCTTTTCATTCATATGTTTGCAGGACTTTTTCTTTAGCCTAAACACGGTAACCCTGCTTAACGATAACCACGCAGGGTGTTACTTGCTACTTACAACAGAATTAAAATAAAATAAATGCACTGAATTGGATTATTTGACTTCAAGTGCTTATACCACCAATCTTGCCTTTCTAGCAGCAGCTGGGGAGAGGCAGGGACAACACCATGCTTCAGTTCAGCTTTACTCTACAGCCTGACTGACTCCAGACGCTAGGATTACTCTGGAAATGTAATTCGTTTCAATTAACTAACATCTGGCCAAATCTTTTTTTTTTTTTTTTCATCTGGCCAAATCTAAACATAGCTGCATTCAGGTGAAGAAAAGCACATTCGTGTAGAGCAAGCTGGTTTACTAAACAATTTGAAAAAAGGTGAAGAAATCCTATTTAGGTTCATTGAGAAAGAACTATTTTATGAGAAGTGGTTTTCAAAACATATCCTTTTCAATATTCTCCATCTTCAGGTTTCTGGTTTAACCTCCAGTATAATTATAAGAGCCAAAATCGGTTTATGTAATACCAAGTCAAATGCTATCCCATCTGAAACCCTGCATCAGCCTCAGCCAAGAGTTCATCTATTTCAAGGAAAAATTTGAATCTATTTTCAACATGAAAAAAGAAGCATCTCCCTGGAATTGGCTGTAATAGAATTTGAATTGCACTTCCATGAGATATTATGTAGCAGGGAAGAATTTTGCTTCATGATAGCTATAAGCAATTCTTTACATGGGAGCTGTACATAACGATACTAATGATAAATCTCTAATTTGATGTGCTGCATGTAGAGATCAAACCAAATACTGCCAAGCTTAGGGGAATAAAAGTCATGTTTCATTAGAGAAATTTTTCTGCACATGGGCTTATGGGGCCATAAGCACTACACACTTTAGTGACTTTAGAAAATGACTTTAGAGACTTCAGAAAATGTAGACTTGCCAATGGCTTGAACATTGTCAACATAGACAGAAGACTTCAACCTACAGCTATAAAATGGTAAATAACTCACATCCTGGAAGTGGGAAAACATTTGGTTTCTTATTCATTTCCATGTTTGTAATATTCAGATAAAATTACCTTTAATCATCACCCATAATAAAGAATCAAATCAAAAAGCATGTCCAACCATAGGAGGTTGAAAATTTGATGATAATGTAGCCTCAAGTTTTCTACTAAATAAATGTTTTTAAAGCACTTTGGAACTCTACCCTCCTGTACCAGAAAGAGTTAGACTAACTGCTGGTATCACATTTTACTTCCTGAAAGTAGCTTTTTCACTTCACTTATTCTATGTATGGAAGAAAATTGTCATCAGTAACAAATTTCAACCCAGTCAATGAATTAGCATCATTGCCCTATTCCTTGCAGCCTGGTTCAGATAACGCAGATCGTACACATAGAATAAACAACACACAACTAAGGAACATATGTGATAGTGGCAAGATATGATTTTAAGTTATTAAAAAACAACTTCAAATTTATTTACTACATATTTCCTTAGCATTCTCTACCTCTCTCTAATTCATAGCCAAAATTCAATCTACATCGACTTTCTCCATTTTCTTATCATTCTCTCAATCCTCAAACCATGCTCTACTTTGATGATTTCACTGAAAAACAAGTGTTTCTCAATGCTTTTCTTAACATTATCTCTGTGACAAGTTAAACACAATGAATTTTCCCTCCATATGGAAATATTCTGCCACCTTGGCTTTCAACCTACTAGACTCTTGCTTCTACTCCCCGGTTCCCATGCATTCCTTTCCTGTCTGCTGGCCCTCCTTCCTCTGTATAATCCTTAAATGTTGGTGTTGCGTTGGGTGTTCTCATGCTATGTAGTCTCCATGGCTGATCCCATTTATTAACTTCAACCACCACCTCGATGCTGACAGCTAATAAATCTCTACCTTTAGCCCATATTGCCTTGCCAAGATCCGTAATTGTATTTCTCACTGCCTACTACTTACTAAGTGATAGGTGTTGTCTAGATATATCAAACTCACTGTATCCAAAATGAACCTCCTTAATTCTCTTCTTTATGAACTAGCTCCTCCTACTGAATTCCCAATGTAATGTGTCCTATCATCATCTAAATAATTTTCCAAACCAGAAACATGAGGATCATCTCAATTTCCTCTTTCTGATTATTACTAATGCTTCAGTTTGCGTCCTCATCTCCTTTCATTTGGATAAATACAACAACTTCATATCAACCTCATTGCTTTGAGACATGACCTCCCCACTTTGAACTCCAGGCCTTGACTATTCATATTTCATAGTCTAAATGCAAGTCTGATATCATTGTCTTGATTAAAAGCTATAAATGGCAATAAAATGTCAATTTTTCAAGAGTTGTATACCATGAATTGTGGTGTGATAGATTTTTTTTTTTTAGTCAACTTGGTTACACTAGGAACTGTTTCCTATAGGGTTCCAGGTTAGAATTGACCAAAAGTGAGATTGCAAGAGATTTGGGAGGCAAAAGTGAAGCAACTGCCATTACCTTGTGAAGGTCATTGTTTACAGATAATGAGACACAATACATATGTGCTGAAAAGTTCCATTTGGTCTCTTTTGCATTCCACTTCTAGTTTTTCTTCCTGATTGCCAACCATGCTAAGTGACAGAGGCCTCAAGCCAATGAGCAGATTCTATACTACAAACTTACAGAGATGGTAGTCACCAAGATTAACAAATGTCCACAGACTTTTATGCAATTTTAATCTTGTGTAAGGTCTGATTCTTATGATAAATCCCTTATTTCATACTACTCCCTGCCTGAGCCCTAACTGACACATCTGATGCACAGCCCCAGGTACAGTAATGTTGTAGCTGAGGTCCTCCAAGCATGCCCTGCTCAGAAGTACTTGTGCCCATGCTCTTCCCCATCTGCTATTTATCTCCCCATACTAGTCTTCTTCCTATGTCTCCCTGACTATTTCCTCTCAGTCTCAGGTTCCAATCCATTATCACCTCTTGTTGGAAGGATTTCCCCACTATGCACATAATAACTGACATTATTATATTAATCACTATGACATATAATTACTAATTGATCTAGTTTTTCTCATTACTAAATTATCTCATTTATCTCCTGTTACCTTCACTAGATTGTGAGATCTCTGAAGGTAGGGACAATGTTAATGTAGTACCTTCAAAACCTGGCACAGAACTTACCAGTGAGATCTAAAATAGTAGCCCGATGGGAAACCACCCTAACCAACCAAATCATCTGACATATGGAATAAAACTCTTCATTTACAAAGACCTCAAAAGGTCCAACCTTAAAAGAACCCAAAACAATTGAGATGAGACCTTTGCTATCAAGTAGAGATATTTTGCTGAGTTCAAAACTCAAGTTCAGTGCCCAAAAAACTGGTATTCTTACTTCCATTTCATTTTAAATGCTTAAAACTGCTTAAAACTCTCTAGTCAAACTTCATCCTCTGCAACAATGGTTTTCAAACTAGATTCCTGAAATTCTGAGGTTTCTTTGGAATTGCTTCAGTGGTCCCTGTGGGGGAGAAGGAATTAGTAAACCCTACATAGGAGAGTGTGAGGTCATTTACTCTCTACTCTTATTACATGAGATTCCCCTGTAGCCTTCTATTGCAAAAACAAAAGAACAAACAAAAAGATGTTCTTCTTTTTTTAAAATAAGTTAAAAATCACTGGCCTACAGAATAATGTCAAAGCTCCTTAGCAAATCTAGTCAAGATCTTCATGAACTAGCTCCTACCTAACTCTAGATTCTTCTCTTGCCACCTCCTCTATACCTTTACATTCTAGCGGTTCGCAACAGAGAGCATGGTTTACTCTGATTCTTCTTTGGTTCATGCTGCTGCCTTTGCCTAGAATGTTCCTCTCACTTCTCCTCACCTATCTCACTTCACTCTTGTATCTAAAATGGGCTCAGACATTGTCATCGCCAGGAAGCCTTTCCTGAGACCACAGGATAGGGTGGGTTTTCATCCTCTCCACTCTTGCGGTACCCCAAATGCAACTCTATTGTACGAAAGCATTGCACTGACATTATCTTCTTAACCAACTTTTCCACATAGGACTGTGAGTGTTGTGAGATGTGCTTACAGTGCTTAGTCCAGCCACTGACCTAGTCAGTGTTCAATAAATTACTGTTCAGTAAAACTCTCCCACATATAAAGATCATAATTCATCAAAATATTTTAGATTAAAGAAGAGAAGGAGCAAAGGAAATGGAAGGTAATTATGCTATTTAGAATGTGCTACCTGATTTCCATACATAGCCTATGTGAGCCTCCCAAGAACTCTACTGACAGTGTTATTATTGTTTCCATTTTGCCATCAGGAAATCATGGCTCACAGAAGTTAGGCAAATCATATGGGATTGGCTATCTAGGAAGAGTGAAAAGGATTTGATTTCAGTGTTGCCTGACTCCAAAGCCGAAGTCTATATGCCATACTACATGTGTGATGGTTAATTTTATGTGTCCACTGACCGGCTAAGGGATGCCCTGATAGCTGATAAAACATTATTTCTCTGTGTGTCTGTGAGGCTGTCTCCAGAAAAGCTTAAGATTTGAAGCAGTAGATTGGGTGGAAAAGATTGACCTCGCCAATGTGGGTGTTATCATCCAATCCCTTGAGAGCCTAAATAGAACAAAAATGTAGAGGAAGAACAGATTTGCTGCCTTACTTGAGCTGGATTTTAATTTTCTCCTGCCTTTGGACATTAACACTCTTGGTTCTCAGGCCTTTGGACTCAGACTGGGACTTCTATCATCAATTATCCTGGCTCTCAGGCCTTCAGATTTGGACTAGAACTACACAACCCGTTTTTCTGAGCCTTCAGCTTACTGATGGCAGATTGCGGGACTTCTCAGCCTCCAGATCACAACAGATTTCTTTCTATCTATCTATCTGTCTATCTATCTATCTATCTATCTATCTATCTATCTATCTATCTATCCATCTATCTATCTATATCTATCTATCTATCTATCATCTATGTATATATCCTATTGGTTCTGTTTCTCTGGAGAACCCTGATTAATAAAACATATAAATAACATATGTTAATGCATACTAAAATGTGACACCAAAGGAAACTGACCAAGAGAGTGTGACTGTTCTACCAAAGTCCCCCATAATATTTAAGCCTGTTTGTTTTTCCAAATTTTCCTGGCAACCAAGATTTTAAAATAAAACATTCCTTTCAAAGCACAGCAGTCTATTTCTAGGAATATGCCACCTACTCAGTCAATTTAATAAACATTTATTTAGCACCAACTAAATGCAAGTCACTGCATATAGCCTTAATGGAGATATAAAATGAGAAAGGCATGGTCCTTGCCCTTCAGGAGCTCATAATCTAAAAATATACGTTAACAACTCTGAATGGAGGCAGATGGTGATAAGTGCTATAATAGAAGCACTTACAACGTTCCAAGGAAGCATAAAGCAGGGAGAGATTAATTCCAACCATGGAGTAATAAAACACCTTGGTAAATGTATCTTTCACTATATACCAAGAAAGTCTTTTATGACCCAAGCCAAAGGATGCATTTCTTTGTGAACTACCAGAGCTTATTCAAGAAACTAATAGACACGGCTTTGGTTAGCAAGAATAGAATTTAACAACAATAGAGACAGCCCTACCTATGTGTGTTTCCCATAGCAATCAGAGGAAACCCAGCGGCCTATTTATTTAAAGGGCTCTCAGTCTGTTTGGAAGAGACTGTACGTGCTTCTGCCTACAAATCCATGTCCATTCATAGCATTTCTTTTCAGTTCACTTGTGTGCTTAAAGTGAAACTCTGAATAGTCAATCTTGACATAGGAAATGTAGATTTCAGAGGATACAGCTCAGGCCTAACCAAAGAAGGATGAAGGAAACAAGTGTTTTCTTTTTTAATAAGAAGCAACTACAGCAACTTACCTAGTTGAAACTTTGATTCAAAGGACTTAAATGACCATGACTGAGGCCAACAATGCTAAATGACTTCCTCGATGTGCCAAGTAGATTTATTAGGTGCTGGCAACGCTGTATCAGACGAAAGTCATTAGACTAGAATTAAAAGTGAAAGCATAGACAATTCATACAATTCCATCATTAAAAGATCAATGTATAAAATTTGCCCTGTTGTTTACAGATTGATAGTATGCTGTATCGATAAAGGAAAATATAGATCATTCACACTAATAGCATTTTAGAATAAAGAAATTCTTACTTAATGTAAGAAAAACACATACGGTTTATTTTACATAAGTTCCTTTGTAAAAATTAGCAATTTTCTTAAGGAAGATATGTCCACCGAAAAAATGTAACTAATAAAAGGTCAATGTCTTGTTATTTTTACAAGTTGTCTCCCTGGCACCATATTCAGATCATAGAAGAGGGAACAGGTAGGATTTGCCAAAAGCCAATAGGCCAATAAAAAGTTCTGCTTTTGCGAAATCTTGAATTTACTTTAGACAGAATGAATAACTGATAAGGAAGTCCCCATGACTTTATTACCTCCCTGTTTCCTTGAGCCCTTTCTCTTTGAGCTATCCTACATCTCTAGCGTTCTCCATCTTTCATTCTCCAATATCAAGTTCCCCTCTAGCTTCAGAGATGAAAAGGTTCTCCTTGTCTCTGCGAAAAAAATCCTTTGCTACCAATGTATTCTTCTATTATCAAAGACATATATTTTGTCCTTTTCTTTGATTGGAACTAGTGGTTTATAATATTTGCCTTTACCTTTTCACCAATGTTTTGCTTCTTAATGTGTTTAACCTGACCTTTGTCCCAGCCCATTATGCTAAAACATTCTCAGTATTTACCAATTATACCCTCCAGATCTGATAACTTGGTCTTTGTCCTTAGAAAGGTGCTCTCTCTCTTTTAACTCCTGACATCTCCTTCCTATGAAGAGGGCTCAGTTAACATGACTCTGGGCTTCGATCCCATACTGTGGAGGTGATGTGACTTATCTGACTCATAAATTTGAGAGGGAAAACTAGGCCTATTGAGCTAATCTCCAGCTGCTTCTTCCTGGCAGTGAATCTGCCTGCTGAGAGCTTGTGTTCTCTGCTTCTCCTTAGCTAAGTCTTATGCATTCAGGTACCCACATCAGCCTATCCAGATACAGAATTGACTGTGATCAGATCAGTAAATTGGCTTACTTTTAGAATCCTGTTAGGAAGTCCATTTGGACCCCATTTGGCTCAGCAGTAGTAACGCTATTATTTTTCTTTCTTTGTTCTTTGTTTTATTTTTAATTATTTCAATACCTAGATTTAGAAGAAAACCCCAATCACATTTTGCCTATGAAACTCTCTCCTCCCATGGCTTCTGGTACATACTTCTGTTTTTCCTCCCACCTTTCTAATGGTTCCATCTTTGTTGTTCTTTTATTAGGTTTTGATAATTCCTTTTTGTCTTTTCACAAAAATTTCACGTTGAATGTATTCTCTCTTCATCTTTTTTCTCTCCCCCCATGCATCTCACGTATACATACATACATATATGCTCATACACACACATAAACATACATATATATTCCCACTGCACACATAGAGGAAGCTCAGTATGTTTTTCTTGCGTTGAATAAATCTTGAGACTGCTCTTCACTAATACTCATAGTTTGTGATTAAAAATTACCATTAAGCCAGGCATTCCACATCAAAAAGTGAAGTGGTCTTAGGCATCTGTAATTTAATTCACTCTATCCAAGCATTTGCTAATAACTGACTTTGTACAACTATTAACTTTCAGAGACTTGTTTATGTATTCTCAATTAAATCATTATCAATAAATTTCCAAGTGTTTATGGAAAATCTATGTGCCAGCCACAATAATAGATGAACAGAAGAGTAATGTATGAAACAGACATTGATTCTATTATCAGGGAGCTTACATTTTAGAAGAGGAGACAAATACTAGATACCCATAATGACAAAATGTGGAAAGTGGTATGGCGGGGTGGGGTGCTATTATAAAAAATAGCAAAAGAACTGGTTTACATTGGTAGGTGAGGAAATGGCTTGCTGGGGAAGTGACGTTTGACCTGAAAACTGAAGAATGGGTTGGATTATATGTGATAGGAAGAAATTATAGTTCTTAGAATGAGATCATACATGTTTGTTTTATTTTGCTTCATAAGCAACATACAGGTAGCATATATTGAATTTCAAGTTATCAAAGTTATAAAATAAAAAGCTTTATATACAAGCTTTTTATAGAATTAATAGGATAGATGGTATTTACTAAAATAGTAAGGTTGTATATGTATGTACACATACACACGTACATGTTTCTTATAGGAACCCCATGAGCTTAACAAGCAGCTAGAATCAATCAAGGGCTCTTGGTATCCAGCTTTAAAAAATCTGAATCTTTGCCAACTGAGAAGTTTTCAAATGGACTTGCGACAAGAGCTACAACATACATGGCTTTGATCACCATAGAGCAACTCCTTTGAAAATGGGTTTACAATAGGAAGTTGACTCCAAATCCTATTCCCCTCAAAGTGAAAATGAGGAAGATGACGAAGACAATTGCAATCTCACGAGGCAGAGCATGAGCATTGTATTCAGATAAGCCTAAAATTATACCTCAGGTATGGTTTCTCTCTCCTCATAAAACTGAACTCTAAATTTAAAGAAATGTTTATAGTATTCTGAATGCAACTTCTAGACAGTATGCTTATTATATCCCAGAACAACACGTCCCAACTTTGCCACGTGATCTGGCAGATGTACCGCCGTGAAGTCACAGGGCGCGCCTCACAGTTGTTATGTGTAGCCTTTTATGTCTTAAAGCAGCAGCTTAATTATTCATATCATTAGCATTGCTTCCCTGCAAGACTTTTTTTAAGTTTAAATTACGAAGGCTTCTGACAAATGACAAAATTATTATATTAACACTAGTGCAAAAGACTTAATGATGTTTGTTGAAGTTTAAATGGAGGTTCAGAGAATGTGTGTAAAATAGTCAATGAGATAACCATCAAACTTCATTTTTAGCTCAATATATATTTTGTGAGTTTAGCTTTCCTTGGAAAGGAACATGTGCAATTTTTCACGGATGTGAAACAAGTAGTAGCTGCATTTCTTACATTTGTTAAATTGCTATTTCTAAATTTTTTAACCAAGTAGTGATTTTGGTTGCCATTTAGGCAATTTCCAATGTGCATAGGAACCATCTCAGACATTGGAAAAGAGCAGCCAGGTTTCCATCTAGATGTCACGCCCCTCAGTAGCTCAGACTAGAGCTTCGTCCTAAAGGGACTGGTGCTCAGAAAGTATGGCTCATTTCCCATAACACTAGTTAAAGTTTCAAACACACAGTTAAGAATGAAAAATGAATAAGCAAATTGGACCTGCCAGAGCCTGCAACACCAGTCAGAGAAGCAGAGGGAGAACAAAGAGAAAAAACTCATGTGGCCTTGTCCCATTCCAGGGCAATGCACACGGTTTAGGAAAAAACCCTTTGCTTCCATTTACCCACCATGAAGACTGATGTTGTAGGTCTGGCAGTGAGGGGAGACATACACAAGGGCAAGAAATCTGACGGTAGAGGACTGCCACAAAGCATCCCTCAGCTCACTCTATCCTCCTCTAAGGCAAGACTGCATAGAGACTGCTGACAATGTCACAGGCTAAATTCATTTTGTGCTTTGGTGGGCATGATTTGTTCTCCTGCTAGAGACAGGAATTCACTAGAGACACACATGAGACTGTCACACTCATTCCATTTGTGTGCTAAAACAGATTGGCACGCCAAAGGTGGTGAGGTGTGGGTGGCACAAAGAAGTAGTTGCAGGATCACTCAGCCTCCTTTTTTGGCTGAATCATGGGGCATGGCCAAGGCAGGCATCCTTCCTAGCTCTTACTAGGGAGAACTCCTCAACAAACACCACCAAAGTTGGAGGGGAGGGGAGGGGAGAGGAGAGGAGAGGAGAGGAGAGGAGAGGAGAGGAGAGGAGAGG